>NW_024087701.1:0-74523 GCF_009730915.1 Dioscorea cayenensis subsp. rotundata
TCTCTATTATTTTTCATTGCTTTATCTAGCATGCTTTTTCATGATTAGTGTACATTGAGGGCAAATGTACAACATTAAGTAGTAGGGTATGGGTGTATTTCATGTATTAGGATTATTTGCTACATGCGAGTGTTACCTATGATGGCTTTGTTCATTCTTGTAAAATTCTTTTAGCTTGGACTAATGATTGATGTGAGTTACTTGTTTCTATGCTTTATTGAATCATGTTTTACCCCTAGTATTGTCATGTGCACTGAATTTTTTTGTCAATGCCACAGGAATAGCCAATGTGACTACTCTCTAACTCTCTTGTATCGTAACACACTACTTTGAGTACTTGGCCTTAGAACACTAAGTTCTTTCCTTCAATGGACTCTTAAGAAATTCTAAGTCTTGTTGAGCTAATCCTAGTTTTGTGGCATGTAGTGTACTCTGAAGATGTGATCTAGGGTGAATGTAAAAAAAAATGAGTCTATGTCAGTATTCCTCTGCTATTGAAGCATGAATGCCTCTATGTGGACTGAAATCGAGTAGTTGGGTGGCTCTTGTGCCTAACCAGCATATGCATCCTCCAGAAAGATTTCAAAATGATTTTCTTGCAGTCTACGTTAGTCGGACTCGAAAAAAAAAGATAAAAAGAAATGAATGATGAAATGAAAATAAAACCTAGTGATCTTTCTGAGTACCTACCAAAGGTTTTGAGTAGAAAGTGGACTTAGTTTCAAGGTATTGAATTAGAAGGATCTTATTTGGTCATTAAAGTAGCACTTAGTAGTTTAAGACATAGTATTCTTTGTATGTGGAGTGATTAGCATCTAGAGCTGTACTGATTGAAGTCCTTAGGCTAGACCAAATTAGAGCAAATGAGATATAAGATTCACTTACATGACACAGACATATAAGGGGTGAGACAGGATATTTTTATTATGCTTATTGACTATGACTCAACATCTATGTATCATTGTCCATTGCTTTTGGAGTCTTATATTTACTTGATGCCAGAGGTAATGCATTTAGCCACTTCTCAGTCTCTTTGTCTTTCATGGGTTGATTGCTTGGGGACAATTAGCGCTTAAGTGTCTGGATATTTGATAAGTGTCTAAATGTAGATGTTTTTCATGTATATATCGTATTCACTTTGCATGTATTTTTGTGAGGGTTTGATGCCCGGTTTTGCGCTTAATCATCTACTATTTGCTTTGTAGGGCATAAGGAAGCCATGGAGAACAAGAAGATATCATTTGGGCGAAAAGAGAAGAAAACCAGAATTTCATACTACCCAGTATGGGGGCCGTATGCACTGTAGCAGCGGAATGATTCAGAGTTTCTGCCCAAATTTCCATACTACCCAGTATACGACGCTGTATGAAGGCCATATGAACCCCGTATGGAATGCGAATCTAGGGTTTTTGAGTGCTATATGAGCCACATACGACCCCCATACGACCCGTATAACCAAGGGGGTATATATACTAACTTTTAGGGCAGAAAAGGGACTTTTTGGCTAGACTTTTTGCGGGGCATATTTTGGGAGACATTTGAGTGGCTTGTGGCGACCTTGGGGAGGAGAAGAAGGGCAAGGAAGCTAGAAGATCATCCAAGCCCAAGGTCCAAGACTCTCAAGGCAAGAAGGTAACTTCATTGAAGGGGAGATCTACCATGATTTGAAGGAAGGAGACCAGCGGCTAGAGGAGAAATCCGTAGCTTTCATTAGGCATATTCTTCATCCTCCTCCTCCACCATTTCATCTAGGGAGTGTCATTTATGCTTTTGTTTCATGTTTTGCTTGTTTGTATTGCTTGTTGTGGGATAATGACACACTAGACCCCCAAGGCCACCGGGTGTTGGTGAACCTTCGGGGGTTTTATCATGTATGTTGGATGATAACTTGTTAATTCCATGTTTGGGTAATTTTGAGATTTAATCCATTATTTTCATGCTAAATGCTACACTAAGGAGAAATCCGTAGCTCTTTTATGAGTGATGTATCTAGATGTGACTTGCTCGCATGTATTAGATCATGAATGGATTAGAAGGGGATACTTGTATCATCAGGCCAAGAAATCGGGTGTTTGGTAGCCATCCATGTAGGTTTAATCCGAAGAAGAGTAGGTTTACTCCTAAGTGAGATTTCCTCGTACTTAATGCAATCGTAGGGATATGGATTTGGGAGAAATTCCTATCTATGTTCGTATGGGATTAGGGTTCAATCGCCAAGAAATTGGGGTTGTTCTAATTTTGGAATCTCATGGTCCATTTTACCCTTGCATCTTTAGATCATCATCCATGTTGCATGATAACCCCTCAAGGGGATCCACATCCACAGGCCTTTGAATTTCATTGATTCTCTTGCTTGCTCATTGCTTGTTCTCTCTAATTTGTTGGCAAATATCGTTTTACATTTAGTAGAGTAAAATCCATCGCTTGAGATCTTAGGCTAGATAATAGCTCAAGAAGGAGTAATAGGAGATCCTTAGCCCAGTGGAATACGATCCTCTTGTCTTCACATGAGGTATTACTTGGTGATCCCGTACACTTGCGGGGAACTAATCAGCCCATTTATCTTCTCAGGATAGAGAGAGCTTTTCTGAAGAGATCGACACAGGCGTGCGAAAAATAACCACGCCTGTGCATTTGTCACAGGTTCACCCATAGGAGCGAGTCCACGCCCCTGTGCGCTCTCCGGATAATTTGCTAAGTCTCTGCTGGAAAATGCACGCCCGTACAGAAATTACCCATGGGTGTGGATCATCACAAGGTCGCTCACAGGGGCCTATCTACGGCCCTGTGTCTTCTCTAGATGAGCTTGTAGTACAAGTCCATGGCCGTGCGAAAATTTCACTCGCCCGTGCGTTTTATCTGGATGCCTTAAAAACTCTGCAGGCTTTGCAAGAAATTCCTGCACATGTTTAAACACTCAGAGCTTGCCCTATTATGCAAACTATACCAGTGAAAAACATGAGAAACTAGCTCAAGTGATTAAAACTTCACGAAATCCACACGAAAATACAAGATGACATTCAAAACCATAGCAAAAGCATTTATAAATCAAGACGCCAACACTCAACACTTAATTCGTGCAAACACTGAACTAACAACTAAGAAAGTAGCAAACACTTGGGTTGCCTCCCAAGAAGCGCTTGTTTTATGTCACACTATACATGACGTACCGTGTCTTAACTCACATGGCTTCATAGATGAAGGTTGCCCTCTTACCCATAGCTTGAAAGCATGAAGAACAAAGCCTCTTGAAGATAAAGGGGGAGTTATCGGGCTTGGGACCACCTAGCAATAGTGCATCCAATTTGTTCGGTACATGCACGTCTCTAACAGCATTGGAGCATTTCCGGTGGTGTCTCATCGCCCTCTTCATCTTCCGAAGCATCTTCTTCAGGATCCCAGGAGTAGATGGTACTTCTTTAGTCGAACCAAACAACATTACTTCTTTATTTGGTGGAAAAACCCTCGTGCCGGTCCGGATTGAACATTCCTGCATGTATTTATCAACAATCTCATCAGTGGTGTCTAGAAATAACAAAGCATCATTGAAATCAAGAGAATGCCGCATGGCTTCAGCAAGGCAGCATGTGAGCTTGTCATCTCCAACTCTCAATGTTAGCTCCCCGCCGTCAACGTCAATCAATGCCTTGGAAGTCCGCAAGAACGGCCTCCCAAGTATCAATGATACATCCGCATCCTCATCGATGTCTAGCACTACAAAGTCAACCAAAAAAATATACTTGTCCATCTTAACAAGCACGTCTTCAATGATGCCCCTCAGATGTCTCACCGTTCGGTCCACCAATTGCAAAGTCATCTGAGTGGGCCTAGGCTCTTCCAAGCCTAGCTTCTTAAAGAATGTGTATGGCATGACGTTGATACTAGCCCCTGAATCTGCCAATACCATTTCTTCACCCAAATTGCCAATATTACACAGAATGATAAAGCTTCCTGGGTCTTTCTTCTTGTTCGGCATGTTCTTTTGCAACACCGCCGAGCATGACGCATCTAGGATCACTGAAGACTCTCCTCCAACTCTCTCTTGTTAGTCAACAAGTCCTTTAAGAATTTTGCATACTTAGGCATTTGAGCCAATGCCTCAACAAAGGGAATGTTGATATGGAGTTACTTGAACAAACTTAGGAACTTCTTGTAATGTTCATCCCCTTGGTCATTTTTCAATCTAGAAGGATAAAGGGATTCTTGTCTTGAAAAGATGGGGTGCCACCTCCTTCTCTTCAGCTTGCTCCCTCCTCAACCTCTACAACCTCGGGTGCGTGTTCATTGGGTCTCTCACTCGGAAGCCTACTTTCAACCTCACGTCAACTTCTCAAAGTGATCACCTTCACATGCTCTCTAGGATTGGTCTTAGTATTACTTGGCAAGCTTCCTTGTGGCCTTTCTGAAAGAGACTTTGCAATCTGCCCCTCTTGATTTTCAAGATTGTGTAAAGAGGCGGTGTGGTTGCGAAGTGCAACAACAACTTGAAACCTTGTATCCGATGATTGCCCAAACCTAGTTAAGGCCTTCTCCAAATCAGTCATTTTGGTCTCCAAGCCTGAAACTCGGTTCTCCATATTTGGGGCTTGTTGTTGTTCGAAACTCGATAGTGCCATGGCCTTTTGTGGACCTTGGCTGCTCCATGAGAAATTGGGATGACTCTTCCAACCCGGATTGTAGGTGTTGCTATATGGATTCCCTTAATTCCTCATTGCATTACCCACAAAATCAACCTATTTAACTGAAGATGCATCACCAATACAAATCGGGCAATCAGAGGGAGCATGTCCTCCGCCACACCCGGTGCAAGTAGTCACGACCACAACTCCATTCAAAGATAGAAGATCTAACTTCTTACTCAATCATTCCACTTGAGCCGCCAATGAAGTGACTACGTCTATCTAATGGAGCCCGGCCACCTTTTTCTTTTCCCTAGACTTCCATTGGCAGCTATTTAACCCCATTTCTTCAATAAGTTGACGGGCCTCACCGGGGGTCTTGTTACCTAAGGTACCTCCTGCTGCCGTATCCAAGAGTTGCCTTGTACTCGGATTCAATCCATTGTAAAAGGTCTGAACAATCATCCACTTTGGGAATCCGTGTTGTGGCACTTTCTTAGGAGCTCTTTGAACCTTTCCCACATTAAAAATAGAGACTCCAATTCTGACTATACAAAGGACGAGATCTTATTCCTAAGCTTTGCAGATTTTCTGGTAGGGAAATAACGGGCTAGAAAAGCTTCACCATCTCCTCCTATGTGGTAATCGATGCTCCAGGTAATGAGAGTAGCCACTGCTTCACTCTCCCCTTTGAGGAAAACGGGAAGGCTCTCAACTTGATGGGATTATCTGTCATCCTATTTATCTTAAGCATATCACACACTTTGAGAATGTTCTCTATATGACTGGTTGGATCCTCATCGGCCAAACCATTAAACTGTGTGGATTGCTGCAACATGTGGATGAATGCCGGCTTAAGCTTAAAGTACTGAGCTGTAATTGGGGGACGCACAATACTCGATTGTGTCCCCAATATTGAACGTCTGGAATTATTGGATAATGTCCGTTGTTGCTCATTCTGTTCTGCCATGTTTTCAGATTTTTCTACTTCCAAATCAGCTATATGAGACAGTTCTTGCACCGGTTCTTTCCCATTTTTCTAAGTGTACGTTCAAGCTCGGGATCTCCTTCAATTATTATTGAGGGGTTTCCACTGGTTATAACCTGCACTGCACCAAAAAGTAAGAAAACGAAAATCAGAACTTAAACTCGTATGTCCCGCAAGTGCACCAGTTTATCAAAGTAATAAAATCCCAGATGAGTGGGGTATTGTATCCACAGGGAATAGGGAATAAAAACACTTGAATTATTTCTTAACTAAGTGAAAGATGAATAGTGATATTTGTGACAAGATGTGAAATAACAAAAGTAAAAGAACAAGAAAGAAAGCTCAAGTAAAGGAGAAGGTAAGGCAATCGATATAAATGGGGTACCTGGATATTGCTCCGCCTAGGATAATCATTTCATGTGCAAGACCCTCTATTATACTTCCTAACTAATGCAATAATGAGTCGTGGAGATCCTTAAATACATGGTCGCAAATCTAAGGTCAACCATGCCTATGTCTATACATGTCCCGGAGGAGAAATTAAATAACCACTCAACCTCGCACTCATATAGAATTGCAATGAGTTCTAGGGATTCCAAGTGATAAATCCCCTTTCTAGATGTAGACCTAACCCTTTGTTCCAGGTGGAAGGTCCCTAGCCACAATTAAGCCCTAGGTGCTAAAATCACTTCAATGCTTCACTCTGTTGCACCCACAACTAAGCCCCAGCGGAAGGTCAAAATTTAGCCCATTCACACTACTATGACCACAGAGAATCTGAGGAAATGGAGGTAGAATAAATCACACTAGAGGGGAAAGGGGACACTCCGCTACTTCTTGACTCACCCTCTCAATCCTCTCCAATCTATCTTTGCGTAAATCTCGTGGTGTGTCACTCACTCACAAGGGTTACCAACAAGAACTCTCAACCCAATTGTCACTCTAAGGGTGTATTCATATAATCAAACATAAAGATTGGAACTCAAATAAAACTTCAATTAATTGAAAGCATAATAAAGAGATTCAATGAAACGAATACATCCTACGGTTTACAAATACCGAAGTACCCACTAGGGGGTTTAGCTTTCCATGGAGCTAATTAAAATCAATGAACTCAAATGTAAAAGCAAAGAATCCATAGAAAGCCCCCTCGATAGTCATTGCGATGGTCTTGTGGAGAGTTCTCTACTCGTCCAAGGGTCCCTTTGTCCGTCCTAGGATACACCTAGCCTGATCGGTGCCAACGAAAGCTCTCCTACTAACCTTCTTCCTAATGGAGCGTGATGTCATAGCCGTAGAACCTCTCGAAATCCCTAGCCAATACCTCTCTAAACCTTAGCCGCAACCCTCTCTCAAGTTAGGAAAAAGTTGGAGAAAAAGAATTCTGAAATCGGGGCTGAAATCGGCCTTAAGTAGGTCTGGAATTGGGAATCCACATGCCCATGTGGTAGCCCATGTGGATTTTTCGCATGGCCGTGTGGAATTTATGCACGCCGGTGTGGATTCCCTGTTTTCATCCTTCTTCGGGCGACTGTGAACAATACCTGCTATAGTGTTTTGCTGCAGTGTTTACCATAGTGCCCTACTGTAATGCCGGCCTGAAACACTCCCGAATCCATGCTTTCATCGAGGTAACTGGTGCGAGATCCGCAAGTGCACGGAGTCGTCAAGTAATACCTCTCGTGCGAGCACGAGAGGGTCGTATTCCCTGGGCCCAAGGAGCTACTATTACTTCCCTTTCGTTTATTTCCTAGCCTAAAACTACAAAAGATGAATAGTAATTATAAAAAAAGAAAGAATTAACTACAATGAAATCCGGGGTACTACTACACACAATACGAACTCAAGGGAGAATCAAACAGTGAAGGGAGTAATTTGGACAACGAATCCCCATAGTGTTGTCATTAGATCTTGAATTTAGGATGAAATGCGAGATGGTAGTGGGCCAAGAGAATCCTAAATTAGCTCAACCCGATGGTCACGGCAATTGAACCCTAATCCCATACAAGTATTGGGTCATAATGGCTTCCGCCCAAATCCTCGTATGATTGCATTACACTCAGGGAAATCACTAATCAGGGTCGATACTCAAACAAGGTCCAACCCTAATTGCTGGAGGGGTACAAAATACCCGATGGTCACGGTGTATCTGTACATGGATCCCTTCCAAGCCAAGTGCGTCTAGTACAAGGACGATGATCACGCAACCAACTACAACCTAGAATTTGAAATACAGAGTTCTCATGCAAATCAACACATCAAAGTACACAAGGCTTGAACCACAAACTACAAGATTCCATAAAAGAAATATAACATCTAACAAAGCATCAATAAAGATGATCATCCAAATTACAAACAATTAACCCTAGAGTTATCACAAATAAGTTAGTGCCTCATGATAGAGGACCACTCATACAAGTCCAAGGAACAAATAAACAAGAAAAGAAATAAGAACTACTTCCTCTAGCTTTAGATCCCCTTGGATGGTGAAGATCTTGAAGATTTGAAGAGATCTCCCCTCAAATGATGCCTTGGATGCCTAGGATCTTCTCCCAATCTTCTCCTCCAAAGCTTGCCTCTCTCTTGGTGAAGTCTTGCGTAGTAGATCACCGGTGGGAAGAGTGGGGCGGCGGCCTAAGAGGCCCAAGATAAAATCGCCCCCCCAAAAGCTCCACCCCTTGCCCTAGAAAATCAGCCTCCTTTTATATCAAGTCAGGTCCATAGGAGCTCAATGCGGGCGCATGGAGCCAGTGAAGCTCACTGGCATTTCGTCAAGAAAATGTATCGGTGCTACAGTACTCAGCTACAATGATTCCCCTATAGTGCTCTACTGCATTATTTCTGCTACAGCCGAGGGTTGTGAAATTCCAGCAAACCTCACGGGCACCCATGCGGGCGCATGGAGCCCGTGAAGCTCACAGCCGAATGCCCGCATCATGAATAGTGACCCTGCTACGATGCTGCGGCGATCTTGGAACCCCAAAAATGCCGTTTTTGGTGTCGAATTCATCCAATTTGCATTTTTGAGCTTCGTTCAACTCTTTTAAGATCTACAACACCGAAATAACCAAATTACACTTAAACGGGCATCAATTCATTAAAATATACACAAGTAATACAAGATTAATACGTATAAAAATACGTACATTTAGGCGTTTATCGATGACGATAAGCAGGCACATGTTTATGTCGTAGATACGCTTTGCTACTTCAATAACGAACATGTTGGCGGAGATCTTGCTATACATGCACAAGCGGTAATGCTTGAATGTGGCCCCTTGTGCCCCTCAAATCGTTGTGCTAACTCATCACGAGGAGGTTGGCATACATTCCCGCATTTCAAACTCAACTTATGTCTTCTGTTTGAACATTGTCAAGATTTTCCTCCAAATAATGCATTTCACGATCTACATTGGCTTCTTTCTCTTACCTTTGGCTTCACAACCCTATATGCATGAAAGTAACATAAATGCACACATATTAGCATTAAAACCAAAGAAAAGTAATGCTCATCATAAGGAAAGAACACATCGTATTCTTAACACACAAGCACTCATCAGAAGGAAATTACTTTCTGAGTATACAAGTCCGAAATAAAATACAAAAGAAAAGAAATAAAAAGCAAAATCAAGTGTCAGTGTCGTTAGGTCTCTGCTCCACTACTGATGTGGGTGCTAGATCAAAGGGTGCCAGTGAAGGTGGTGATTGTGATGCTGGAGGGACCGTAGGTCTGCCAATCAGTAACTGATGTAACGCATTAAAATGGGCCACCATCTCAGTATACTGTGCTGACTATATCACCCAAATCTTGATGATCTCAGACCATAATACATTCACAGTGCTCTCGAGCATCTCAATACGATCATAGGTTCCTAAAAAGGTACTCGGGCACCCTGAGGTCTCTATCACCATTGTTGCGGAATCCCCCGCTGCATCCCTGATAAGTGCTTGTGCGATATGAATGCGAAGCGTTATTTCCTTATGTTGAGCATTAATTTTCTTGGGGTTTTACACTAATATGCGTGTTTTTATGTTACTTTTATGCTGGTAGGGTTGTGAGGCCGAGTATGAAGGAAAGAAACCAATGTGGATCATAATGCACCGATTTTGGAGGAAATCTTGCTAAGGTTCAAACACGAAGACATAGGTCAGGTGTGAGATGCTAGAGTGTGTGCCAACCTCCTCATATTTGAGTTAGCACAACCATTTGGAGATGCACAAGGGCAGTCACACTCAAGGATTCTGACTTATGCACATAGAACAAGATCTCCACCAACTTGTCCGTCATTAAAGAAGCAAAGCGATCCACGACGTGAACGTGTGCCCGTTTGCGTCACCTCGATGAAAGTATGGACTCGGGAAGTATTTTAGGCCAGGTACTATAGCAGAGCACCATAGAAAAGTACTTTAGCAGCATTGTTCACAGCCGGCCGAAAATCACAATTCCAGAGAATCCACACGTGCGTGTGGAAATTATCCATGCCCGTGCGGAAAATCCATAGGGGCGTGTGGATTCTCGATTCCAGCCTTATTTAAAGCCGATTTAGCCCCGATTTCAGCATTCTTTTCTCCATCTTTTCCCCAACTTGAGAGAGGGTTTCGGATAGGGTTTTGAGAGGTATTGGCTAGGGTTTTGGAGAGGTTCTACGGCTACGACATCGTCATTCCTTTGGAAGAAGGTTGGTAGGGAAGCTTCCATCGAGGCGTATCCTATACCGGACAAGGGAATCCTTGGACGACGAGTAGAGGACTTTCCACAAGACCATCGACATGACTATCGTGGGGGTTTCTCTATGGATTCATTGATTTTACATTCTATTTCTTTGATTGTACTTAGCTCCATGGAGAGCTAAACCCCTAGTGGGTACTTGGGTATTTGTGAACCCTAGGATGCATTTGTTTCATTGAATCTCTTTATTATGCTTTCAATTAATTGATGTTTGTTGTGAGTTCCAACCTTGAATGCTTGATTGTATGAATATTTTCCCTAGAGTGACACCAGGGTTGAGAGTTCTTGTTGGTAACCTTGTGAGTGAGTGACACACCATGAGTGTTAGACAAAGCTAGGTTGGAGAGGGTTGAGAGGGTGAGTCGGGAGGTACAGGAGCGTCCCCTTTCCCTTCCCGCGTGATAGATTCTAACTCCGTTCCTCGAGTTTTTTGTAGCCATAATAGAGTGAATGGTCTAAGGGATGACCCTCCGCTGGGGCTTAGTTGTGCATGCAACGGAGTGAAGCGTTGAGGTGATCTTAGTATAGGGGTTAATCGTGGTTAGGGACCTTCGACCTGGACCAAAGGGTTTGGTCTATAATTAGGAAGAGATTTATCACTTGGAATCCCTATAGCTCATTGCAACTCTATTCGAGTGCGAGGTTGAGAGGTTATCTAATCTCTCCTTCGGGACATGTTTAGAGTTAGGCATAGTTGACCTTAGATTTGGGACTATGTATTTAAGGATTTCCACGACTCACCATTGCATTGATTAGGAAGCATAATACAGGGTTCTTGCACTTGACCGATTGTCTTACCTCCTCCTTTATCGATTGCGTTACCTCCTCCTTTACTCGTGCTCTCTTACTTTTTGTTTTTACTTTTGAGAATTGAATCATTATCAAACTTATCACTACTGATCTTTCACATAGCTAAGAAGTGGATTAAGTATTTTTATTCCCTACTCCCTGTGGATTCGATACCCGCTCATCCGGGCTTATTACTTTGACAAACCCGTGCACTTGCGTCGTTGCCGTGGAGTAGGCGTTTAGGTTTTCTTGCCGAATCTTAAGTTTCTCATCTCAACTCGTCGGTGAGCCCTCTTTTTCTGTTTTCTTGATTTCTTCGTCAATTCATGATTAAATTCGATGAATCCTCTCAGACACTCTTCGCTTCTTCAATTAGGTTGATTAGTCATGTTTAGAACAATGTTAGAAGTAGTTTTAAAATTTATTTTTGGATTTTTAAGGCATGGACGTGCGGGTTTTTAAACCCTGTGGATCCACACGGGCGTGCGGAAATTCCGCTGCGACCGTGTGGAATTCTGCGATAATGCTTTATCATCTTGTTTGACCGATTTCTTCTCAAATTTTTACTGATTATGGCACCCCGATAGAAGAAGCAAGCTTATAAGCGAGCGCGTTAGTCATCTTCGAGTCTAAGGACATGAGTTTCACCATTCCAGGACACGAGGGGTTCGTTTTGAGTGGCTGTCGAGAGTTCGCTTTAGATAGACTCGATTCCTTGATATGAGTATACTGAGAGATTTGCAGCAGGGAGACGAGTTGGTAGACGAGGTCGAGGATTTCATATTGGTAGGTGGTTGGAGGCAGTTATTGACTATTAGAGAGCCAGCCATACGAGAGCTCGCACTGGAGGTCTTGTCATCATTTGATTTCGACAGATCCTATTCGAGCTTTGATAGTATTGATGCAATTCAGTTCAGAGTATTTGGACACCACTATAGCTTGAGCATTACTCAGTTTTCAGTTCTACTTGGCTTGTATGAGGAGGCATTTACAGACACTGAGGAGTACTCTCAGTTACCAACTGATTATCCTGGAGCCTTGACCCCGCAGAGAGTTCACAGAGTGCTATGTGGTCAGGGTCAGTATGACTCGGGGGTGTCCAAGGCCACGTACCTTTCTCGACCTACATACAGATATTTACATGCCATCATGGTAGGTCGGGTGAATGGCCGTGGTGATAACGCAGTGTTACGAGCAGGCGAGGGAACTTCTATACTTATACTCGATGGTGTAGCGCATACCAATTCACTTAGGACACATCATGGCAGAGTACATCAGACATCAAGGGTATTATACTAGGCGGGGAGGCGATCTTCTCGTGCCCCTACATTCACGAGATTAATCTTGGGCATGGGTCTCTTGGATGCGATTCGTGCGGTGAGAAGGCAGTATACCTATCCCCACGAGTTTAGAGACACTGAGATTGATGGGCATGGTGCAGTAGAGTTCGGACGGGGGGTTTATGCATTGGTGCTACCAGCTCGAGAGATAGGCGAGGGTGAGGGTGATCATGCAGAGGGCTTCCCGACTGCTCTCCCGAGCCTCGGTTAGCACCCGATGGAGACCGAGGCACCTTGCTGCGGAGGGACGCCCCGTACGTATGTTTTTACCATCTCGAGCCCTTGATTGTTTCGAGAGGCTCGAGAGTGCGGTGGGAGTGATCTGAGGCAGGTAGGGCGAGGGCTTGAGAAGAGATTTCTGAGATTAGGGCTACGCAGGTCACTCAGTACACAGAGTTCATTGCACATTTTGATGTATTACAGTAGATCTTAGAGCGAAACGTTGCCTCCTCATTTGTCTTGCGACCGAGGACTCCTCAGCCCCCCTCGGCATCTCCTACACCCCCATCTCCTATACCAGCAATGGTGGATCCACCTTATGTTTCCCCACCACCAGTAGTAGCAGAGGAGTGGACAGAGCGTGACACCAACATTTGACTTTATTTTTCTGTATTTTCTTTATTTTGCAATTTATTTTAGACTTGTTCACTCAGAAAGGATTCTCCTTTTGAGTTTATTTTCATTTTCCATCTCGAGTTGTATTCATTGTCTATCTTTTATATATACTCGAGTTATTTTGTTTTTATTGAGCTTCACTGAATCCCCTTGTATATGCGTGCAGATGGTCTTGTCACTTGCGGAATTAAGACTTTGTGATGGGCACGGCCAAAGTGCTTTGGCACTTGACTGTGTGAGCTTCACAACCCATTGGAACACTACTCCCAAGGATTTAGCTTCATCAAACGCAACACTAGGAGTCAGGGGAGTATTGTTTTGATTGCTTCTCCCACATATATTCTTCATTGATATACATTATGAGTGAGCTTGCATGTGTACATTGTGGACAATGCATAACTTAAGTGTGGGGGAAAGTTTCATAGTGCACCCATCCTTTTTATTGTTCTTGATTGATATCCATGTTCACATAGCCAATGGCAGTTGACCTTAGTTGCAATAATTGTATTCTTGAGTTTAGGAGAATTTTTAACATTACATATCTTCATGCTCTAGATTTATTTGAATTTTTAGGATTTTTGCCCGAATTACACTCAGTGCACTACTCACTCTTTAAAATCTATTGGAAACTCATGTTCGATGTTAAAGGGACTAGTTATAGTTGTTTCTTGTGTTAAATTTTGAGAAAAAAAAGGAACAAAATAGTTTTCTTGTTTGTTATGCATTTTGGGTGGAAAGAGCTAACACCTATGTAGTATGAAGCTACTCTCATAAGTCGGATACTAGTTATGCCCTAATGAGAGAAAGAGCTATCTCATAGGATGAGTGAAAGCTACCACTCCGGTAGAAAGAGATACCACATCGAAAGTGTAAAAGCCACCTTAGCGGCCGCTTGGGAAAGGGCTATCTTAGAGAATGTGTGAAGCTACTACCATCTTTAAATTTTT
The DNA here is from genome assembly GCF_009730915.1 of Dioscorea cayenensis subsp. rotundata. Lineage (NCBI taxonomy): Eukaryota > Viridiplantae > Streptophyta > Magnoliopsida > Dioscoreales > Dioscoreaceae > Dioscorea > Dioscorea cayenensis. The sequence continues at coordinate 14,028 of NW_024087701.1, forward strand.
GTTACTTTCTTGCTGTAGATAAATAAGTCCCTTATACTTAGAACTTTGAGGAGTATACCTTGGGTTGACTTGAGTGAGTCCACACACTTTCACGATTTCGGGTTTGTTGTCCTTTTTTATTCAAGTTTTTAACTATAGTTTCGATCTATCATATTTATTGTTGAAATTTCCCTTACTTGTAGAATGCTCTCTTTGTATACTTTGGTGAACCTAAGGCCAAGCACTTTCAATATTTTCTTCATTAATGCACAGAATGTTTAATTATTGCTTGAGTACAAGCAAAAGCTTAAGTGTGGGGGAGTTTGATAAGTGCTTGTGCGATATGAATGCGAAGCGTTCTTTCCTTATATTGAGCATTATTTTCTCGGGTTTTTACACTAATATGTCTGTTTTCATGTTACTTTTATGCAGGTAGGGTTGTGAGGCCGAGTATGAAGAAAAGAAACCAATGTGGATCATAATGCACCGATTTTGGAGGAAATCTTGCTAAGGTTCAAACGCTAAGACATCGGTCAGGTGTGAGATGCTAGAGTGTGTGCCAACCTCCACGTATTTGAGATAGCACAACCATTTGGAGGGGTACAAGGGCAGTCACACTCAATCATTCTGACTTATGCACATAGAACAAGATCTCCACAAACTTGTCCATCATTAAAGAAGCAAAGCGATCCATGACGTGAACGTGTGCCCGTTTGCGTCACCTCGATGAAAGTATGGATTCGGGAAGTATTTTAGGCCAGGTACTGTAGCAGAGCATCATAGTAAAAGTACTGTAGCGGCACTGTTCACAGCCCCTCGAAAATCACAATTGCAAAGAATCCACACGATTGTGTGGAAATTACCCACGCCCTTACGGAAATTCCACAGGGGCGTCTACAGGGGCGTGTGGATTCCCGATTCCAGCCCTATTTAAAGCCGATTTAGCCCCGATTTCAGCATTCTTTTCTCCATCTTTTCCCCAACTTGAGACAGGGTTTCAGCTAGGTTTTGAGAGGTACTGGCTAGGGTTTTGGAGAGGTTCTACGGCTCTGACATCATTATTCCTTTGGAAGAAGATTTGTAGGGGAGCTTCCGTCGAGGCATATCCTATACCGGACAAGGGAATCCTTGGAAGACAAGTAGAGGACTTTCCACAAGACCATCAACACGACTTTCCACAAGACCATCAACATTCTATTTCTTTAATTGTACTAAGATCCATAGAGAGATAAACCCCTAGTGGTTACTTGGGTATTTGTGAACCCTAAGATGTATTTGTTTCATTGAATCTCTTTATTATGCTTTCAATTAATTGATGTTTGTTGTGAGTTCTAACCTTGAGTGCTTGATTGTATGAACATTTCCCCTAGAGTGATACTAGGTTTGAGAGTTCTTGTTGGTAACATTGTGAATGAGTGACACACCACGAGCGTTAGACAAAGCTAGGTTGGAGATGGTTGAGAGGGTGAGTCGAGAGGTACAGGAGCGTCCCCTTTCCCTCAGACGTGATAGATTCTACCTCCGTTCCTCGAGTTCTTTGCGGCCATAATAGAGTGAATGGTCTAAGCGTTCAGGCGATCTTAATATCTAGGGCTTAATCATGGTTAGGGACCTTCCACCTTGACCAAAGGGTTAGGTCTATAATTAGGAAGAGATTTATCACTTGGAATCCCTAGAGCTCATTGCAACTCTTTTCGAGTGCGAGGTTGAGAGGTTATCTAATCTCTTCTCCGGGACATGTAAAGAGTTAGGCATTATTTACCTTAGATTTGGGACTATGTATTTAAGGATTTCCATGACTCACCATTGCATTGATTAGGATGCATAATATAGGGTTCTTGCACTTGAACGATTATCCGAGGTGGAGCATTATCCGAGTACCCCATCTTTATTGATTGCCTTACCTCTTCCTTTACTCTTGCTCTCTTACTTGTTGTTTTTACTTTTAAGAATTGAATCATTGTCACACTTATCACTATTGATCTTTCACATAACTAAGAAGCGGATTAAGTATTTTTATTCCCTACTCCCTGTGGATTCGATACGTGCTCATCCGAGATTATTACTTTGACAAACCTGTGCACTTGCGGGATATACGCAAGGGAACCTTGTCAATCCCCTCCATCCTCGGCGCTCTCAGTGGTGGATATGGCCAAAATATAAATTCCAGGCCCATGTATGTGCACTAATCCCATCATCCTGAGAGTATCGAGTCCAAGTGGACAAGTGATAATCATCTTGTCGGCATCCCGAATGGCATCCATGAGGCCCATCCCCCGAATAAGTCTAGTGATTTGAGGACCATCAAATAATGCTTCCACTTCCCCATGCTGGCCCTTGTGTCACACAAAGTCAGCCAGAACGTGCCCCACGTGAATCGGCACGGTCTGAACCATGGAATACAAATAAAAAAGCTCTTATCCGCACAAAGCTTGGTAAGCTTGCTGATAAGTGCTTGTGCGATATGAATGCGAAGCGTTCATTCCTTATGTTGAGCATTACTTTTCTCGGGGTTTTTTACATTAATATGTGTTTTTTATGTTACTTTTTATGCGGGTAGGGTTGTGAGGATGTGTATGAAGGAAATAGGCCAATGTGGATCATAATGCACCTATTTTTGGAGGAGATCTTGCTAAGGTTCAAGCGAAGACATAGGTCGGGTGTGAGATGCTAGAGTGTGTGCCAACCTCCTCGTATTCGAGTGAGCACATTCATTTGGAGGGGCACAAAAGGCGATCACGGTCGAACATTCGATTTATGCATATAAGAACAAGAGATCCACCAATATGCACATCATTGAAGAGGCAAGTGATTCATGACGTAAACGTGTGCCCGTTTGCGTTACCCCAATGAAGGTATGGAATTCGGGAGTATTTCCGGCATAGTACTATAGTAGGTCGCTGTAGAAAACATTGTAGCAAGTACTGTAGCAGTCCGGCCGAGAAACCAGAGAAACAGAGAATCCACACGGGCGTGTGGAAATTATCCACGCCCGTGTTGAAATTCCACAGGGGCGTGTGACATCATACTGCGCCCGTGCGATCGCTCGATTCAGACCCTATTTAAAGCCGATTTCAGCCCCGATTTTTGGTATTCTTTTTCTCCATCTTTTTCCCCAACTTGTGAGAGGACTTCGGCTAGGATTTTCGAGGGGTATTGGCCAAGGTTTTTGGAGAAGTTCTACGGCTCCGACATTGTGATTCCCATTAGGAAGAAGGTTGGTAGGGGAGCTTCGATCGGGCGTATCCTATACCGGACGAAGGAATCTATGGACTGACAGTAGAGGACTCTTCACAAGACCATCGACACGACCATCGAGGGGGTTTCTTTATGGATTCATTGCTTTTACATTCGATTTCTTTGATTGTATTAAGCTCCATGGAGAGCTAAACCCCTAGTGGGTACTTGGATGATTGTGAACCCTAGGATGTATTCGTTTCATTGAACTCTTTATTATGCTTTCAATAAATAGATGTTTATTGTGAGTTCCAACCTTGAATGCTTGATTGTTTGAACATTTCCCCTAGAGTGACACTAGGGTTAAGAGTTCTTGCTGGTAACCTTGTGAGTGAGTGACACACCACGAGTGTTAGACAAAGCTAGGTTTGAGAGGATTGAGAGGGTGAGTCGAGAGGTACAGGAGCGTCCCCTTTCCCCTTCGGCGTGATAGATTCTACCTCCGTTCCTTGAGTTCTTTGTAGCCATAATAGAGTAAGTGGTCTAAGGGATGAACCTCCACTGGGGCCTAGTTCCGCGTGCAATGGAGTGAAGCGTTGAGAGGATCTTAGTATTTAGGGCTTAATTGTGGCTAGGGACCTTCCGCCTGGACCAAAGGGTTAGGTCTATATTTAGGAAGAGATTTATCACTTGGAATCCGTAGAGTTCATTGCAACTCTATGCGAGTGCGAGGTGTTGAGATTGTTCGATTTCTCCTCCGGGACATGTATAGAGTTAGGCATAGTTGACCTTAGATTTGGGACTTTGTATGTAAGGATTTTCCATGACTCACCATTGCATTGATTAGGAAGCATAATAGAGAGTTCTTGCACTTGAAGCGATTATCCTAGGTGAAGCATTATCCGAGTACCCCATCTTTATCGATTGCCTTACCCTCTTCTTACTTTTGCTCTTTCACTTGTTGATTTTATTGTTGAGAATTGAATCAATTTCACACTTATCACAATTAATCTTCCACATAGCTAAGAATCAAATTGAGTATTTTCACTCCCTACTCCCTGTGGATTCGACCCCGCTCACCCGGGATTATTACTTTGACAAACCCGTGCACTTGCGGGATATAAGCAAGGGGAACTTGTAAGTTGCGGTGGGGCCAAGGTACCAGGGTAATCTGTCAGCAAGTGTCCATACTCCTTGGTACCTGTGTATGTCTCGTCATACAAGCCCATACAAACTAAAAACTCAGTGACACTCATGGTAAAATGACTTCCGAACACTCTGAACTGTATGACATCTCTCCTATATAGCTGCCTGAACTAAAAAGACGCTAGTACTTCTAGTGTCAATGTGCGAATAACTTGCACTCTTATCGATAATAGTCTTCTTTAACTTCCCATGTCCATCAACGCGTCAATCTCCCTAGCCAACTCAAGTCCACAAATTGGGATTGTCCAAACCCAAGTCTCGATAGCCGCTCGAATCGAGCCTGATGCTCGGGGTTCGAGAATTCAATATGCGCTAATTCAAGTAAAGTCTCCTCATGATGCTTACCCTCTATCTTCTTCGAGCGCGGTGCCATACCTGCGATAAATGATGAAGAAAATGATCATAGAAGCTAAAAAAATCATACTGCAAAATTCCACATGGGCTTGCGGAAATTACCCATGCCCGTGTAAATCTTTGGGGCATGAAAACCGCACGGATGCACATCAATTCTCCAAAAATACAAATTAAAAACATGGTTAAACAATCTCTAAACATGCATAAACCATTATAAAGTGAAAATCATAAACTATTATAAAGTGAAAATTAGTGCAACTCAAGACTTTTAATCCACTAAAAACAAGAAATGGCGAATATAAGAGAGATTAAAAAGATTTACCGATGAAATGGGTATGAAAACTTCCACTTCGACGTGAAAATTGGCTGTGAATCCCTCTAAAATACCTGTGAGAAGTCGGGAAATTGATCAAGAGTGATTTTTGAGTGTTTAGAAGGATAATAGATGAAAATTTCAATGAGATTTTTAAAGGAAAATCACGTCTCTTAGAATTCTACACAACCAGACGGGCGTCCAGAAATTAACTACGCCCGTGTGCCTCCACGGGAAAGAGCCACAGGGGCAGATGCACGCCCTGTGTGCTCTCAGGAAAACACTCCTTATATCTCTGAATACAACCGCACAAGCGTGAGGAAAATACCCACGCCCATGCGACCGACACATAGGGGCAGCGGCACATCCCTGTGGCTTCTCTGTCCAACCGAGAGAAGCATTTAAGTGTTTTGCACTCCCGTGCGGAAATTACGCACGGGCATGGATATTCACAGGCCCAACTCACAAGGGCGGACGCACGCCCCTGTGTCTTCTCGGGATGGAGAGAGCTCTTTTGCAGAGATCCACACGGGCGTGAGTAAAATACCCACACCATTGCGTTTGTCACAGGTTTGTCCACAGGGCCGAGTCGACGCCCCTATGTGCTCTTAGGATAATTTGGTAAGTCTCTACAGGAAAATGCACGTCCATGCAAAAATTACCGACGGGCGTGCAGAAATCACAAGGTTGCTCATAGGGGTACGTCCACGCCCATGTGTCTTCTCTGGATGAGCTCGCAGTACAAATCCACTGGCGTGCCGAAATTCCACACGCCTATGCATTTTCTCTGAATATCTTAAATACTCTGCAGGCTCTACAGAAATTTCTTGAACATGTTTACACACTCAGAGCCTACCCTATTATCCAAACTATACTAGTAGAAAACATGAGAAACTAGCTCAAGCGACCAAAACTTCACCAAATCCACATGAAAACACACGATGACATTAAAAACTGCAGAAAAAGCATCTAAAAATCAAGACACCAACACTCAACACTTTATTCCTGCAAACGTTAAACTACTTAACTAAGAAAACAGTAAACACTTGGGTTGTCTCCCAAGAAATGCTTGTTTAATGTCACTAAGCTTGACGTACCTTGTCTTACCTCACGGGGGTTCATAGATGAAGGTTACCCTCTTACCCATGACTTGAAAGCATGATGAGCAAAGTTTCTTGAAGGTAGAGGGTGAATTATCGGGCTTGGGACTACCTAGCAAGGGTTCATCCAATTTGTTCAGTTCACGCATATATCCAACAGCCTTGGAGCATTTCTGGTGGCGTCTCCTAGCCCTCTTCATCTACCGGAGAACCTTATTCATGATTCTCGGAATAGATGGTATTTCTTCTGTTGGACCAAGCATCATTACTTCTTCATTGTCTACCTCTTCATCGAATAAACCCTCGTATGGATCTGGGTTGAACATTTCCTGCATGTATTTATCAACAATCTCATCAGTAGTGTCTAGAAAATACAAAGTATCATCGCAATCGAGAGAATGCCGCATGGCTTTGGCGAGGCGGTATGTGAGCTTATCATCTCCAATCCTCAGTGTCAGCTCCTTGGCGTCCATGTCAATTATTGCCTTACAAGTGTGCAAGAACACCCTCCCAAGTATCAAAGGTACGTCCACATCCTCATCGACATCCAACACTACAAAGTCAACTGGAAAAATGTACTTGTCTACTGATAAGTGATTGTGTGATATGAATGCGAAGCATTTTTTCCTTATGTTGAGCATTACTTTTCTCGGGTTTTTATATTAATATGTGTGTTTTTATGTTACTTTTATGCAGGTAGGGTTGTGAAACCAATTATGAAGGAAAGAAGCCAATGTGGATCACAATGCACTGATTTTGGAGGAAATCTTGCTAAGGTTCAAACGCGAAGATATAAGTCGGGTGCGAGATGCTAGAGTGTGTGCCAACCTCCCCGTATTTGAGTTTGCACAACCATTTGGAGGGGCACAAGGGTAGTCACACTCAAGCATTCCGACTTATGCACATAGAACAAGATCTCCATCAACTTATCCGTCATTAAAGAAGCAAAGCGATCCACGGCATAAACGTGTGCCCGTTTATGTTACCTCGATGAAAAGTGGATTCGGGAGTATTTTTTGGCATAGTTACTGTTCACAGCCGCCCGAAAATGGTAGTTTCAGAGAATCCACACGGGCGTATGGAAATCACCCACGGCTGTGTGGAAATTCTGCACGGGCACGTGAAGCATCCACGCCCGTGTAGTCATCCGATTCCAGCTCTATTTAAAGCCGAATCAGCCCCGATTTTTGCATTCTTTTCTCCATATTTTCCTTAACTTGAGAGAGGGCTTCCACTAGGGTTTTGAGAGGTATTAGCCAAGGTTTTGTGGAGGTTCTATGGCTCCGACATCGTCATTCCTTAGGAAGAAGGTTAGTAGGGGAGCTTTTGTCGAGGCGTATCCTATATCGGACGAGGGAATCCTTGGACGACGAGTAGAGGACTCTCCACAAGACCATCGACACGACCATCGAGGGGGTTTCTTTATGGATTCATTGCTTTTACATTCTATTTCTTTGATTGTACTTAGCTCCATGGAGAGCTAAACCCCTAGTGGGTGCTCGGGTATTGTGAACCCTATGATGTATCTGTTTCTTTGAACCTCTTTATTATGCTTTCAATAAATTGATGTTTATTGTGAGTTCTGACCTTGAATGCTTGATTTTATGAACATTTCCCCTAGAGTGACACTAGGGTTGAGAGTTCTTGTTGGTAACCTTGTGAGTGAGTGACACACCACGAACTTTAGACAAAGCTAGGTTGGAGAGAGTTGAAAGGGTAAGTCGAGAGGTACAGGAGCGTCCCCTTTCCCCTCTGACTTGATTGATTCTACCTCCGTTCCTCGAGTTCTTTGCGGTCATAATAGAGTGAATGGTCTAAGGGATGAACTTCCGTTGGGGCTAAGTTGCACGTGCAACGGAGTGAAGCGTTGAGGTGATCTTAGTATCTATGGTTCAATTGTGGTTAGAGACCTTCCACCTAGACCAAAGGGTTAGGTCTATAATAAGGAAAAGATTTATCACTTGGAATCCCTAGAGCTCATTGCAACTCTATGCGAGTGCGAGGTGTTGAGATTGTTCGATTTCTCCTCCGGGACATGTATAGAGTTAGGCATAGTTGACCTTAGATTTGGGACTATGTAATTAAGGATTTCCACGACTCATCATTGCATTGATTAGTAAACATCATAGAGGGTTCTTGCACTTGAAACAATTATCCTAGGCGGAGCATTATCCGGGTACCCCATCTCTATCGATTGTCTTACCCCCTTCTTTACTTTTGCTCTCTTACTTGTTGCTTTTACTGTTGAGAATTGAATCATTGTCACACTCATTATCATTGATCTTTTACATAGCTAAGAATTGAATTAAGTATTTTTATTCCCTATTCCCTGTGGATTCGATACTCGCTCACCCGGGATTATTACTTTGACAAACCCGTGCACTTGTGGGATATACGCAAGGGGACCTTGTCATCCACCTTGACAAGCACATCTTCAATGATGCCCTTCAAATGTCTCACCGTTTGGTCCGCCAATTGCAAAGTCATCTGAGTGGGCCTAGGCTCTCCCAAGCCTAGCTTCTGAAAGAAGGTGTACACCATGACGTTGATACTTGCCCCTGAGTCCGTTAATGCCATTTCTTCACCTAATTTGCCAATATTACACGGAATGATGAAGCTTCCCTAGTCTTTCTTCTTATTCAGTATATTCTTTTGCAACACTACCGAGTAAGAAGCATCTAAGATTACTGAAGCACTCTCCTCCAACTTTCACTTGTTAGTCAACAGGTCCTTCAAGAATTTGGCATACTTAGGCATTTGATCTAATGCCTCAACAAAAGGAATATTGATGTGGAGTTGCTTGAATAAACTGAAGAACTTCTTGTATTGTTCATCCCCTTAGTCATTCTTCAATCTAGAGGGATAAGGGATTCTTGGCTTGAAAGGTGAGGGTGCCACCTCCTTCTCTTTGCTTGTTCCCTCCTCAACCTCTATGACCTCGGGTGCATGTTCATTGGGCCTCTTACTCGGAAGCCTACCTTCAAATTCATGACAACTTCTCAAAGTGATCGCCTTCACATGCTCTCTAGGATTGGTCTCGGTATTACTCAGCAAGCTCCCTTGTGGTCTCTCCGATAGAGACTTCACAATTTGTCCCACTTGATTTTCAAGATTGTGCAAAGAAACAATGTGGTTGTGAAGTGTAGCCTCAACTGATTGAAACCTTGTATCCGACGATTGCACAAATCTAGTCAAGGCCTTTTCCAAATCGGTTATTCGGGTCTCCAAGCCTGAAACTTGGTTCTCCATGTTTGGGGTTTGTTGTTTTTGGAAACCTGGTGGTGCCATGGCCTTTTGTGGACCTTGGTTGCTCCATGAGAAATTGGGATGACTCTTCCAACAAGGATTGTAGGTGTTGCTAAATGGATTCCCTTGGTTCCTCATTGCATTACCCATAAAATCAACATTCTCAACAGAAGATGCATCACAAATAGAAATCTGGTAATTGGAGGGAGCATGTCCTTCACCAAACCTGGTGCAAGTAGTCACGGCCGCCACTCCATTCAAAGTTAGAAGATCTAACTTCTTACTCAATGATTCCACTTGATCTGCCAATGAAGATACTGCATCTATTTCATGCAGCCCGGGTGCCTTTTTCCTTTCCCATACATTCCACTAATAACTATTCATGGTCATGTCTTCCACTAGCTGTCGGGCTTTTTTCGGGGTTTTACTCCCCATTGTACATCCTGTGGCAGCATCTAACAATTGCTTTATACTCAGATTCAACCCATTATAGAAAGTCTGAATAATCATCCATTCAGAAAATCCATGCTGTGGGCACCTCCACAGAAGATCCTCGAAGCACTCCCATATCTCAGACAATGACTCCAACTCCATCTGTACAAACGACGAAATCTTATTGTGAAGCTTGGCCGACTTTCTTGGACGAAAGTATCTAGCAAGAAAAGCTTCGGCCATCTCATTCTACGTCGTGATGGAGGCCTTGGCCAAAGAATGTAGCCACTACTGGGCTCTTCCCTTGAGAGAGAATGGGAAAGCCGTCAATCTGATAGCATCACCTGATACACCATTAATCTTTAGCATATCACAAACTTCCAAGAAGTTCTTTATATGGTTGTTTGTATCCTCATCGGCCAAACCATTGAACTGCACTGTTTGTTGAAACATTTGGATGAATACCGGCTTTAGCTCGAAGTTTGGAGCTGTAATCACGGGTCTCACAATACTTGATTATGTGCCCAAAATTAAGGGTGTAGTATAATCAGAAAGTGTCATCTTTTGCTCATTCTGTTCTGCCATATTATTTGACCCTTCCACTTCTATCTCTGCTTCATTAGACGGTTCTTGTATAGGTTCCTTTCCCCTTCTTTTGAGTGTATGTTTAAGTTCAGGATCTCCTTCAATCAATATCGAAGGGTTCCCTTGGGTCATAACCTGGAGCTACACCAAAAGAAAGAAAACAAAATCAGAATGATGATAGAAAAGAAGAAGTGAAATAGAATGAACGAATAAATAGTTAAGAAAACAAAGTGCAAAGTATCTCTAAATGCCTACTCCTCGGCAACGGTGCCAAAAACTTGACAATGGCCCTTGCGTATGTCGGCAAGTACACGGGTTTGTCAAAGTAATAAATCCCAGATGAGTGGGTCTCATATCCATAGAGAGTAGGAAATAAAAACACTTAAATTTTTTCTTAACTAAACGAAAAGTGAATAGTGATTTGTGTGAAAAAATTAGATGTAACAAAAGTAAAAGAAACAAGAGAAAGAGTGCAAGTAAAGGAAGGTAAGGCATTCGATATAAGTGGGGTACCCGGATATTGTTCCGCCTAGGACAATCGTTTCAAGTGCAAAACCCTCTATTATGCTTTCTAACTAATGCATTAATGAGTTATAGAGATCCTTAAATACATGGTCCCAAATCTAGGGTCAACCATGCCTAACTCTATAGATGTCCCAGAGGAGAAATTGAATAACCTCCCTACCTCGCACTCATATAGAATCACAATGAGTTCTAGGGATTCCAAGTGATAAATCCTCTTCCTAGATGTAGACCTAACTCTTTGGTCTAGGTGGAAGGTCCCTAGCCACAATTAAGCCCTAGGTGCTAAAATCACTTCAACGCTTCACTCCATTACCCCTGCAACTAAGCCCCAGCAGAAGGTCATCCCTTAGCGCATTCACTCTACTATGACCACAAAGAGCTCAAGTAAATGGAGGTAGAATAAATCACACCAGAGGGGAAAGGGGACGCTCCGCTACCTCTTGACTCACCCTCTCAACCCTCTCCAATCTAGCTTTGTCTAACTCTCGTGGTGTGTCACTCATTCATAAGAGTTACCAACAAGAACTCACAACCCTAGTGTCACTATAAGGAAGTATTCACACAATCAAGCATACAAGATTAGACCTCAAATAAAACATCAATTAATTGAAAGCATAATAAAAAGGAACAATGAAATGAATGCATCCTAGGTTTCACAATTATCCAAGTACCCACTAGGGGGTTTAGCTCTCCATAGAGCTAATTACAACCAATGATATCAAATACAAAAGCAAAGAATCCACATAAAACCCCCTCGATAGTCATGGCGATGGTCTTATGGAGAGTCCTCTACTCGTCCAAGGGTCCCTTTGTCCGGCCTAGGATACACCTCACCGTATCGGTGCCGATGAAAGCTCTCCCACCAACCTTCTTCCAAATGGAGCATGATGTTAGAGCCATAGAACCTCTCCAAATCCCTAGCCAATACCTCTCAAAATCCTAGCCTCTGCCCTCTCTCAAGTTGGGGAAAAGAATGCTGAAATTGGGGCTGAAATCGGCCTTAAATAGGGTTGGAATCTGGAATCCACACACCCATGTCAGCGCCCCTGTGGATTTTTCTCACGGGTGTGTGGAATTTCCACACAGCCGTGTGGATTCTATTTTTTACTCCTTCTTCGGTCGGTTATGAACAGTACCTTCTACATCGTTTGATACAGTACCCCCTCTACAGTATCATCCTGAAACACTTCCGAATCCATGTTTTCATCAAGGTAACGTAAATGAGCACACGTTTACGACGTAGATCACTTTGCTTCTTCAATAAACAGAAACATTGTTGGAGATCTCCTTATACATACACAAGCCAGAATGTTTGAATATGATCGCCCTTGTGTTCCTCCAAATTGTTGTGCTAACTTGAATACAAGGAGGTTGGCACACATTCTAGCATCTTCAACCCGACTTATGTCTTTGCGTTTGAACCTTCTCAAGACTTCCTCCAAATGCTGCATTCACGATCTACATTGGCTTCTTTCTCTAACCTTCGGCTTCACAACCCTATATGCTTGAAAGTAACATAAATGCACACATATTAGTGTTAATACCCGAGAAAAATAAAGCTCATCATAAGGAAAGAACACTTTGTTTTTCTTTTCACACAAGCACTTATTAGATGTGAAACTTCAAGCAAAGAAAAAGAGCTGGTGTAGAAGTAACACCGGAGGTTCCTAGCTCGACAATTTTGTGAGTGGGATTTATTAAATCATGGACTCTAAATAATGCATGTTTTTCTAATGTTTAAGTTGCTTGCCTTTGAGTGATAAAATCCTTATTGCTAAACCTGCTTAAAAGTTTTATATGGAGTTTAGATATCATGGCGATTTGTGATTTGGCTTATTGCATGGATATTTGCAAAATTATATATATATATATATATTCTCGTGGTTTGGAAACCCTATGTTTTGACATTTATGTTTCAAATTATGCATTTTTAAGAGATTTAATGTTCTTGTTATGATGACAAAAAAGGCATGTGAAAACTAAGTTGAATATAGATTGTGATGATGAAATCCTTGAAGTACATTTTCCAAAGATACTTTTGTATGATGCTCTTGATGAAAGGATTTCAAGGAAAATGTTATAACCAAGCTATTCACTCTTGGAGTGAGATTTGGAATTGTGAACACTTGTGATCACTTAAATGGGAATCATGTTATCATGTTGATGTACATATTAAGCCTACGGGCTGGATTGTTATTTAAGTGTTTTGATGTTGACATGGGAGCCGAGCTCTAGCACTTACTGCTATAAGAAGTGGATGGTTTCCATGGGCCGGCCTGTTTAGTGGTGGTGTGGAAAACCATCAAACAGGTTATGCCATTTTAGGTGAGAGCGTAGAGCCCAGACTTGGATATAGTTGGGTTATTCAGAGTCACCACACGGACATCCCAATGACCAATGCCAAGATACATGCATCTTGGTGGCTCCAGACCTAACCGAGGCCACGGTTAGCGACAAATGCCTTTTTTCATATGTACCACAAGTGCACGGGTTTGCCGAAGTAATAATACCCCGGTGAGTGGGTAGTAGAATCCACAGGGAATAGTGATTAGAAACACAAAGATTGCTATTTAACTAGAATGAATATGAATCGATAATGATGTGAATAAGAATCAATGCAAATAGAAATAAGAAAAGAAGAAGGAGGCACAAATAAAAGATAGGAGAGGCAATCGACGATAAATGGGGCACTCGGACATTGCTCACCCTAGGACTATTGTTTCAAGTGAAAGACCAATCATTATGTTCCCTAACTAATGCTTAATGAGTTATGGAGATCCTTAAACACACGGTCCCAAAATTTAAGGTCAATCATGACTAAACCTACACTATGCCCCGGTGGAGAAATCTCTCACTCTCGACACCTCACAGTGTGCTATGTTGCTTTAGGCTCTAGGGAATCCAAGTTATAAACCCTATTCCTTAATATAGATCTAACCCTTTGGTCTAGGTGAAAGAACCCTAGTCACAACTAAGCCCCAGATACTAAGGATTATTTCAACGCTTCACTCTGTTGCTTGCACAACTAAGCTGCAGTAGATTTTGTCTCATAGCACTTCACTCTATTGTAACCACAAAGAACTCTTGGAATGTGAAGGTAGGATAAATCACGGTGGAGGGGAAAGGGGCGCTTTGCTACCTCTCGACTCACCCTCTCAACCTTCTCCAATCTAGTATGGTCTAACCCGCACAGTGTGTAACTCATCGACAAGAATTACCAAAATGTATTCTCAACCCTAGTGTTACTCTAAGGAAATATCAACTCAATAAGCATTCAACATTGGAACTCAATTAAAAAATCAATTAAAGGAAGCAAAATAATAGGTCAAAGAAAAACAACATCATCCTAGGGTTTACAAGTCCAAGTACCCCCCTAGGGGTTTAGCTCTCCGTGGCGCAAAATATAATCAATAATGAAATTGAAAATAAAAATATGCAATCCATAAATAAAACCCCCTTGGTATTCGTCTCGATAGTCTTGTGGAGTGGCCGTGTCTTCTCCAAAGGTCCCCTCGTCAAGCCTAGGGCACATCTCGCTGGATCGGTGCTGATGAAAGCTCCCCCAATAACTCTTTTCCGAAGGAAACACAATGTCAAAGGCCGTAAACCCCTCCAAAAACATAGCCAAAGCCTCTCCAAACCCTAGCCGCGAGCGCCTCCAAAGGTGGAGAAAAGATAGACAAAATATGGGAAAAGAGGATTCTAAAATTGGGCTGAAATCATGACTTAAATAGGGCTGGAATCGAGCATCCACATAGTCGTGTGGAATTTCCACATGCCCATGTGAATCTCCAGGAAATAATTTTCTGCGCCCTGTGAACAGTAACTGCTACAATAAGTTTCTACAGTACTCCCCTACAATACTCTGCCAAAATACTCCCGAATCCAAACTTTTCATTGAAACAACATAAACGGGCACATGTCTATGTTGTAGATTGCTTTGAATCTTCAAATAAAAGCACATTTGACGATAATGTTCCTAGTTTTGTACAAGTCGGAACACATGAGTGTGACTACCTTTGTGCCTCTCTAATTTGCATATTTCCTTGAACACCACAGAGGTTGGCACACACTCACATGTAATTGAGCACAATTTGAGTCTTCAAGTTTGTTCACTCTAAGATTTCATCAACTAAGTGCACTCGCAATCTACTTTGTCTTCTTTCTTCTATATTTGTCTCCACAACCCCATATGCACAAAAGAACACAAATACACATGCATTAGCGATAAAATCTGAGAAAATTAATGCTCATCATAAGAAAAAGAATACTTTGTATTATAAACACACAAAGCACTTATCAGTTAGTGATGGAGGGTTTTCAAGGCTAATTTAGATACTACTGATTTGTTGATTTATTTATCTCTAAGCCTTTTGACATTTGAAGCTATTGAAAAGAATGTGTGAAACTGGATTCCATAATTGTATGGATTTCTCGATAATTTCCAAGGGATTTCATTTTGCATTTGATTCAGAAAGCCTATAATCTAATGTTATATTTGTTCTTTAGATTATTTTTGTTCTTATTCAGAACAGAAACAAGTTTACAGCATCTTACTTTCAATTGATCATGCTTGAGCTATAATCCCATGTTCAACCCCTTACTGAGTAACCAAGTTACTCACCCCCTCTATCTTCCTCCCAGGTGATGGCATAGTGTAAGGGTGGAGACGTGAAGTGCTTCGCAAGAGTTGTGTCTCTCTTAACATTTTGAGTTGTGTATGTTGCTTATTCCTTGGCATGTAAAATCAAGGATCAACTATGTGTTGTCGAACCCTATTACATCTTTCTTTAATTGAGATACTTTGTTATGATAGTCAGATCATACTATTGAGATATTTCGTTATAACAGTTAGATCATAATGTGTATGAGAAGAATACCTTCTACTTCGAGTTGTTATTATTATTATTGTCATTATGAACTCCATGTCATGATTATCTATGACTCATATCTTGTATTAAATGGATGAGCATGTGTAGGAATAATTGTGTATGGTGTACTATTAAACTATTTCTAATTGTTATAGTGGTTTTGTACAGGGAACAGGTTAGCCTTAAGTTGATCTAGGGTTGAGGTAGGTGTTTGACCTCCCCTGGGTTGTCGTGGCGGTATGTCATGTGTGGGACTCGCGGGACGGGGCGTGACATAGGCTGCGAACTACATATAGGTGATGACGTGTCTCGATATCTTACAGCAGATTCTCAAGCGAGGTCCGACTTCTCCTTTTGTCATGAGACCCAGAGCTCCATCCAATCCTCCAGCATCACCAGCACCGCCATCACCACCAAAAGCAACAGTCGACATCGACGTTTGAGGCGTCTTTACTTTACTTGTTTTTATGTTTTTCATATTTTATTTCTGCATTTATTTTGGACTTGTATTACTTAGAATGGATCTTCCTTCAAAGTTTATATTATTGCTTTTCAGTTGTTTAATGTTATATTTTATTTTCATATCTTTATAGACTCGAGTTTAATTTGTTTTTGTTGAGCTTCATTGAAACCCCTTGTGTATACGTGCAGATGGTCTTGTGAGTATGGAATTTGAGGAATAGTCATTAGCATGGTCGATGTGATATTCACATGGCCGTGTGTGCTCCACGACCCATTGGAACTTAACTCTCAATGGATATAGCTCCATCAAATGTACCATTAAGAGTTCAAGGGAGTACTATTTCAATTGCACATCTCCACACATGGTTTTGATTGTTATACTTATTTATTGTGCTTGCATGCATACATTGAGGGTAATGTTAATCATAAGAGTGTGTGTGTGTGTGTGTGTGGGTTGGGGGGGAGGGGAGTTCACATTACACATGTTCTATACTTATGCTTCATTATTCATGCTAATGTAGCTAGTGGCGGTTCACCTTAATTGCAATGGTCGTATTCTTAAGTTTAGGAGAATTTTTAATATTCAATATTCTCATGCTCTAGTTTTACTTGAATTTTTAGGAATTTTTGCCCGATTGACACTTGTTGCACTATTCACTCATTAAGCCTTGTGGAAACTCAAGTTCGACGTTAAAAGGTATTGCTTTTAGTTTGTTTTCTATTTTAATTTCTTTGAAAAAAATAGTTGTTTGTTTTGTTGTGCATTGGGTGTGAAAAGAGCTACCACCTATGAATTATGAAGCTACTCTCATAAGTCGGATACTAGTTATGCCCTAATGAGAGAAAGAGATATCTTATGGGATGAGTGAAAGCTACTACCCTGGTAGAAAAAGCTACCACCTTGAAATTTTGAAAGCCACCTTAGCGGCCACTTATAAAAGGGCTACCATAGAGGATGTGTGGAGCTACTGCCTTGTCTTTTCTTTTTGAACATAAATAAATAACTCTTAATTAGAGCTTTGAGGAGTATACGTTGGGTTGACTTGAGTAAGTTTACGCACACTTACACGATATCGGGTTGTTGTCCTTTTTTATTCAAGTTTTTAGCTAGACTATGTATTTTTCTTATTCGGTGTTGAAATTTCTCCTTACTTGTATAATGCTTCCTTTGCATGCTTTTGGTGAACCTAAGGCTAAGCACTTTCAATCTTCCTTCTTAGAGGCTTTAATGTTTTTATTTTTGCTTGAGGATAAGCAAAAGCTTAAGTGTGGGGGAGTTTGATAAGTGCTTGTGTATAAGTAATACAAAGTATTTTTTTTACATTGAGCATTAATTTTCTCAGATTTTATCGCTTTTTCATGAAGTATTGGATTGAAAAAAAATGTGAAGACACAAGTTGTGCTCAAATACATATGGGCATGTGCCAACCTCAAGGAGATTCAAGCCAATTTACTAGTTGGAATGGTATAAAGGCAGTCACATCTTCATGTTTCTTCTCTTTGTGAAGATTGCAAGACCTTTCAAGGATGCGTCGATGAATAAAAGTCTTATAGCCTACCACATGGACGTGTGCCCGGCCATGTGGCCTCAATAGAAGAGTGTTTGGACCGCGGTTGTGAAGAGTACCATAGCTAAATACTGTAGCAAAATATTGTAGCATTTTATTATAGTAGTATTGTATCAGAATTACTGTTCAAGAGACCGCGTGGAAATTCCACGCGACCGTGTGGAAATTCATGCAGGTCATGCTGGTACATGAGAAATCGACACGGGCGCGTGAGAGCACATGACAGCCGCGTTTCCTGACTATAAATAGGCCATTTGCCCTATTCTTTGGAGGCTTTTTGCTAGCACTTAGAGGGCAAGGTGGCTAGGGTTCTAGAGAAGGTCTTTGGTGATATTGGGGGCCGTTCTTCACTAACTTTGATTGATATTTTCTGTCATATCATCGAGGGGGCCTTCGGCAACCTAGCTTCAGAGAAGGATTCTTCAAGACATTGAGCTATCCATCATGGCCATCATCATGAATTCAAGAGGGGTTTTATCTATAGTTTATATTGTTATTCACTCTATTGTTTTGTAACTTGCCC
Source organism: Dioscorea cayenensis subsp. rotundata (assembly GCF_009730915.1). Taxonomy (NCBI): domain Eukaryota; kingdom Viridiplantae; phylum Streptophyta; class Magnoliopsida; order Dioscoreales; family Dioscoreaceae; genus Dioscorea; species Dioscorea cayenensis. The sequence continues at coordinate 32,369 of NW_024087701.1, forward strand.
CATAGAGGGCTAATAAGTGCTTGTGGGATAAGAATACGAAGTGTTCTTTCCTTGTGTTGAGCATTACTTTTCTCTGGTTTTAACGCTAATATGTGTGTAGTTATGTTACTTTTACGCAGGTAGGGTTGTGAGGCCGAATATGAAAGAAAGAAGCCAATTTGGGTTGTAAATGCATTAATTTGGAGGAAATCTTGCTAAGGTTAAAATGCAAAGACACAGGTCGGGTTCGAGATGCGGGAATGTGTGCCAACCTCCTCGTATTCAAGTTAGTATAACCATTTAGAGGGGCACAAGGGTAGTGTGGATTCCCGATTCCAGCCCTTTAAAAGCCGATTTCAGCCCCGATTTTAGCATTCTTTTCTCCATCTTTTCCCCAACTTGAGAGACGGCTGCGGCGGGTTTTGAGAGGTATTGGCTAGGGCTTTGGAGAGGTTCTACGGCTACAGCATCATGCGGCATTTGGAAGACAGTTAGTGGGAGAGCTTTCATCAGCAATAATCCGGTGAGGTGTATCCTAGGCTGGACAAAGGGACCCTTACGACGAGTAGAGGACTCTCCACAAGACCATCACCGTGACTAACGAGGGCGTTTTCTATGGATGCTTTGTTTTTACATTCAATTTCATTGATTGTATCTAGCTCCACGGAGAGCTAAACCCCTAGTGGGTACTTGGGTATTTGTGAACCATAGGATGTATTCGTTTCATTGAATCTCTTTATTATGCTTTCAATTAATTGATGTTTATTGTGAGTTCCAATCTTGTATGCTTGATTGTATGAATACTCCCCTAGAGTGACACTAGGGTTGAGAGTTCTTCTTGGTAACTCTTGTGAGTGAGTGTCACATCATGAGAGTTAGACAAAGCTAGATTGGAGAGGGTTGAGAGGGTGAGTCGAGAGATAGTGGAGCGTCCCCTTTCCCCTCCGGTATGATCTATCCTACTTCCACGTGCCAAGAGTTCTTTGCGGTTATAGTAGAGTTAATGGGCTAAGGGATGACCTTCCGCTGGGGCTTAGTTGTGAGTGCAACGGAGTGAAGTGTTGAAGTGATTTTAGCATCTAGGGTTTAATTGTGGCTAGCGATCTTTCACCTGGACCAAAGGGTTAGGTCTATACATAGAAATAGGATTTATCATTTGGAGTCCCTAAAGCTCATTGCAATTCTATACGAGTGTGAGGTGTTGAGATTATTCGATTTCTCCTCTGGGACAAGTATAGAGTTAGGCATGGTTGACCTTAGATTTGGGAGTATGAAATTAAGGATTTCCACGACTCACTATTGCATTAATTAGGAAGCATAATAGAGGTTTCTTGCACTTAAAATGATTGTCCTAGGCAGAACAATACCTGGGTACCCCATATTTATCGATTGCCTTACCTTCTCCTTTACTTGTGCTCTCTTTCTTGTTGCTTTTACTCTTGAGAATTGAATCTTGTCACACATATCACTATTCATCTTCCATATTAGTTAAGAAACAATTTAAGTGTCTTTATTCCCTACTCTCTGTGGATACGATAACCACTCATCTGGGATTATTACTTCAACAACTGTGCACTTGTGGTGTACACGCATATTCACACGTATCAAGTTTTTGGCGCCGTTGCTGGGGTGTAGGCGTTTAGAGATACTTTGCACTTTGTTTTTCTTAGCTATTTATTTATTCATTCTATTTCATATTTTTTTATTCTATCATCGTTCTAATTTTGGTTTTATTTCTTTTGGTGCAGCTCCAGGTTATGACCCAAGGGAATCCCTCCATACTGATTGAAGGAGATCCCGAGCTTGAACGTACACTTAGAATAAAAGGGAAAGAACCTGTGCAAGAATACTCCAATCTAGATGATTTGGAAGTAGAAGAATCTGAAAACATGGCATAACAGAATCAGCAGTAGCGGACATTATCCAATTATGCTAGACCTTCAGTATTGGGGACACAATCGACCATTGTGCGTGCCTCGATTATAGCTCAGAACTTTGAACTAAAGATGGCATTCATCCATATGTTGCAGCAATCCGTGCAGTTTAATGGTTTGGCCGATGAGGATCCAAACAATCATATAGAGAACTTTCTCGGAGTGTGTGATATGCTGAAGATAAATGGGATAAAGGATGATGCCATCAAGTTGAGGGCCTTCCCATTTTCCTTGAAAGGAAGAGCGAAGCAGTGGCTACACTCATTATCTAGAGCATCAATTACCACGTGGGAGGAGATGGTAGAAGCTTTTCTTGGCCGTTATTTCCCTCCCGAAAAATCTGCAAAGCTTAGAAATGAGATCTCATCCTTTGAACAATTGGAATTGGAGTCTCTCTTTGAGATGTGGGAAAGGGTCAAGGAGCTCCTAAGAAAATGCCCGCAACACGGATTCCCAGAGTGGATGATTGTTCAGACCTTTTACAATGGTCTGAATCCGAGTACAAGGCAACTCTTGGATGTGGCAGCAGGAGGTACCTTAGGTAGAAAGATCCCCGGTGAGGCTCTTCAATTAATTGAAGAAATGGGGTTAAACATCTACCAATAGAATGCCAGGGAGAAGAAAAAGATGGCCGGTATCCATGAGATAGATACAATGACTTCACTGGCGGCTCAAGTGGAATCACTGAGTAAGAAGTTAGATTTCTAACTTCGAACAGAGTAGCGGTCATGATTACTTGCACTGGGTGTGGTGGAGGACATGCTCCCTCCGATTGCCCAATATCTATTGGTGATGCATCTTCGGTTGGGAACGACGATTTTGTAGGTAATAAAATGAGAACTCAAGGGAACCCATACAACAACACCTACAATACAGGTTGGAAGAATCATCCCAATTTCTCATGGAGCAACCAAGGTCCACAAAAGGCCATGGGGCCACCCGGTTTCCAATAATAAGGCCCAAATGTGGAAACAAAGTTTCAGGTTTGGAGACCCGAATGACCGATTTGGAAAAGACCTTAACTAGGTTTGTGCAATTGTTAAATACAAGGTTTGAATCAGTTAAGGCTACACTTCTCAACCATAGCACGCCCTTGCATAATCTTGAAAATCAAGTGGGGCAGATTACGAAGTCCTTATAGGAAAGGCCACATGGAAGTTTGCTGAGCAATACCAAGACCAACCTTAGAGAGCATGTGAAGGCGATCACTTTGAGAAGTGGTAGTGAGGTCGACGGTAGGCTTCCGAGTGAGAAGTTAAATGAACACACACTGGAGGTTATAGAGGTTGAAGTGGGAACAAGCAAAGAGAAGGAGGTGGCACCTCCACCTTTCAAGCCAAGGATCCCTTATCCCTCTAGATTGAAGAATGACCAAGGGGATGAACAATACAAGAAGTTCCTAAGTTTGTTCAAGCAACTCCACATCAATATTACTTTTGCTAAGGCATTGGACCAAATGCCTAAGTATGTCACACGCTCATACAAAAAATCCACAAGGGAGCCCATATGGGCGAGTGGATTCCTGATTCCAACCCTATTTAAGTCTCATTTCAGCCCCAATTTCAGAATTCTTTTATCCATCCTTTCCCCAACTTGAGAGAGGACTGTGGCTAGGACTTGGTGAGGTATTGGCTAGGGATTTGGAGTGGTTCTATGGCTCTAACATCGCATTCTGTTTGGAAGATGGTTAGTGGGAGAGCTTTCGTCGACACCGATCTGGCGAGGTGTATCATAGGCTGGACAAAGGGACTGTTGGATGAGTAGAGGTGTCTCCAAAAGACCATTATCACAACTATCGAGGGGGTTTTCTATGGATTTTTTGCTTTTACATTTGATTTTATTGATTGTAATTAGTTCCATAGGGAGCTAAACCCCCTAGTGGGTACTTGGGTATTTGTGAACCCTAGGATGTATTCGTTTCACTGAACCTCTTTATTATGCTTTCAATTAATTGATGTTTTATTTGAGTTCCAATCTTTAATGCTTGATTGTATGAAAACTCCCTTAGAGTGACACTAGAGTTGAGGGTTCTTGTTGGTAACCCTTGTGAGTGAGTGACACACCACGAGAGTTAGACAAAGCTAGATTGGAGAGGGTTGAGAGGGTGAGTCGATAGGTAGCGGAGCATCCCCTTTCCCCTCCGGTGTGATTTATTCTACCTCTATTTTCTCAAGTTCTTTGTGGTCATAGTAGAGTGAATGGGCTAAAGGATGACCTCCGCTGGGGCTTAGTTGCGGGTACAATAGAGTAAAGCGTTGAAGTGATTTTAGTACCTAGGGCTTAATTGTGGCTAGGGACCTTCCACTTGGACCAAAGGGTTAGATATACATCTACGAATGGGATTTATAACTTGGAATCCCTAGAACTCATTGCAATTCTAAACGAGTGGGATGTTGAGAGGTTATTTAATATCTCCTCCGGGACATGTATAGAGTTAGGCATGGTTGACCTTAGATTTGGGACCATGTATTTAATGATCTCCACGACTCATTATTGCATCAATTAGGAAGTATAATAGAGGGTTCTTGCACTTGAAATGATTATCCTAGGAGGAACAATATCCGGGTACCCCAATTATATCGATTGCCTTACCTTCTCCTTTACTTGTGCTTTTTTTCTTGTTCTTTTACTTTTGTTATTTCACATCTTGTCACATATATCACTATTTATCTTTCACTTAGTTAAGAAACAATTTAAGTGTTTTTATTAACTACTCCCTGTGGATACGATACCCCACTTATCTGGGATTTTATTACTTCGACAAACCCATGCACTTACGGGACATACACAAGGGGCGTTGTCACTTTGCTTCTTCAGTAATGGACATGTTGGTGGAGATCTTGCTATACATGCACAAGCTAGTAATGCTTGAATGTGACTACCCTTGTGCCCTCTCTAAATCGTTGTGCTAACTTGAATATGAGAAGGTTGGCACACATTCCCGCATTTTGAACCTGACTTATGTCTTCGCGTTTGAGCATTCTCAAGATTTCTTCCAAATAGTGTATTTACGATCGGCTTCTTTCTCTAACCTTCGGCTTCACAATGCTATATGCATAAAAGTAACATAAATGCACACATATTAGCGTTAAAAACCGAGAAAAGTAATGCTCATCATTAGGAAAGAACACTTCATATTCTTACCACACAGGAACTCATCAAACTCCCCCACACTTAAGATTTTGCTTGTCCTCAAGCAAAAATTAAAACATTAAAGTATAGATGAAGGAAATATTGAAAGTGCTTGGCCTTAGGTTCACTAAAGTATACAAAGAGAGCATTCTACAAGGGAGATTTCAACACTATATACGACAAATCAAAAAATAACAAACCCAAAATCATGTAAGTGTGTGAACTCACTCAAAACAACCCCAAGTATACTCCTCAAAGTTCTAAGTACAAGGGACTTATTTAGCTACAAACAGTAACAAAATATCAAAGATGGTAGCAGCTTCACACATCCTCTAAGGTAGACGTTTCCAAAGCAGCCGCTAAGGTGGCTTTCACACTTTCGAGGTGGTTGCTCTTTCTACAGGACTGGTAGCTTTCACTCATCCTATGAGATAGTTCTTTCTCTTATTAGGGCATAACTAGTATCCGACTTGTGAGAGTAGCTTCATACTTCATGGGTGCTAGCTCTTTCCACCCAACAAGCTCAACTAAACAATAAAACTATTTTGGTTCTTTCTTTTCATTTCACCATTTTTTTAACAAAAAAAACAACAATAACTAGTCCCTTTAACATCGAACATGAGTTTCCAAAAGAGTTTAAAAAGTGAGTAGTGCAACAAGTGTAAATTGGGCAAAAATTCCTACAAATTCAAGCAAAAACTAGAGCATGAAGATATTCAATGTTAAAAATTCTCCTAAACTCAAGAATACAATCATTGCAACTAATGTGAACCACCATTGGCTATGTGAGCATGTATATCAATCAAAACTAATATAAAAGAGATATGTGCACTATGAAACTCCCTACCACACTTAAGTTGGACATTGTCCCCAATGTACACATGCAAGCTCGCTCATAATGTATATCAATCAATAACAAATGTGGGAGAAGCAATCAAAACAATACTCCCCTATCTCCCAGTGTTGCATTTAACAAGATCCCCTTGCGTATATCCTGCAAGTGCACGGGTTTGTCGAAGTAATAATCCCGGATGAGCGGGTATCGAATCCACAAGGAGTAGGTAACAAAAACACTTAGTCCGCTTCTTAGCTATATGAAAAATCAGTAATGATAAGTGTGACAATGATTCAATTCTCAAAAGTAAAAACAACAAGTAAGAGAGCACAAGTAAAGGAGGAGGTAAGGCAATCGATAAAAATGGGGTACTCAGATAATGCTCCGCCTAGGAGAATTGTATCAAGTGCAAGAACCCTCTATTATGCTTCCTAATCAATGCAATTGTGAGTCATGGAAATCCTTAAATACATAGTCCCAAATCTAAGGTCAACTATGCCTAACTCTATACGTGTCCCGGAGGATTGATTAGATAACCTCTCAACCTCGCACTTGAATAGAGTTGCAATGAGCTCTAGGGATTCCAAGTGATAAATCTCTTCCTAAATATAGACCTAACCCTTTTGTCCAGGTGGAAGGTCCCTAACCACAATTAAGCCCTGGATACTAAGATCACCTCAACGCTTCACTCCGTTGCACGCGCAACTAAGCCCCAGCGGAGGGTCATCCCTTAGAATATTCACTCTATTATAGCCACAAAGAATTCAAGTAATAGAGGTAGAATCTATCATGCTAGAGGGGAAAGGGGACACTCATGTACCTCTCGACTCACCCTCTCAACCCCTCTCCAACCTTGCTTTATCATGCTGGAGGGGAAAGGGGAAAGAGGACTCTCCACAAGACCATCGACACGATCATCGAGGGGGTTTCTTTATGGATTCATTGCTTTTACATTCGATTTCTTTGATTGTACTAAGCTCCATGGAGAGCTAAACCCCTAGTGGGTACTTAGATGATTATGAACCCTAGGATGTATTCGTTTCATTGAACTTCTTTATTATGCTTTCAATAAATTGATGTTTATTGTGAGTTCCAACCTTGAATGCTTGATTGTATGAACATTTCCCCTAGAGTGACACTAGGGTTGAGAGTTCTTGTTGGTAACCTTGTGAGTGAGTGACACACCACTAGCGTTAAACAAAGCTAGGTTGGAGAGGGTTGAGAGGGTGAGTCGAGAGGTACAGGAGCGTCCCCTTTCCCCTCTGACGTGATAGATTCTACCTCCGTTCCTCAAGTTCTTTGCAGCCATAATGGAGTGAATGGTCTAAGGGATGAACCTCCGCTGGGGCCTAGTTGCGCGTGCAATGGAGTGAAGCATTGAGAGGATCTTAGTATCTATCGCTATGTTTAGAATGAAGTTAGAAATATTATTGAGTTGTATTTTTGGATTTTTGATGCGTGGACATGCGGTTCTCACGCCCCGTGAATCCACACGGGCGTGCGGAAATTCCACACGACCGTGTGGAATTCTGCAGTATTGTTTTATCAACTTATTTGACCAATTTTGATTAAATTTTGCAGATCATTTAGAGGGGCACCAAACTGGCACAATGGACTCGGAGAGTATTGTGAGAGTGTTTTCAAGTGAAAAGGAGTCGTGAAGAGGGAGAGAAATCATCCTCTTTTAAACAGAACTGGCGACTTTTGACGTTCTGTGCATCCACATGGGCGTGTGGAAATTCCCCAAGCCCGTGTGCCTCACTTCAAAAGCTCCACAAGGGCGTACGCACGCCCCTGTGCGCTCTCGGGAAAAACTCTCACTGACTTAGAACGATCTCCCACGGGCGTGCGGAAAATATCCACGCCCGTGCGCCAGACCCACAGGGGCAGACGCACGCCCATGTGGCTTCCCTGGACAACCGAGAAAAATATCAAGTCTTACGCACGCCCGTGCCGAAATTCCCCACGGGCGTGGACATTCACATGCCCAACTCACAGGGGCAGCCGCACGCCCCTGTGTTTTCTCGGGATGGAGGGAGCAACCTGTAGAGTTTGGCAATGGCGTGCGGAAATTACCCACACCCGTGTGGGGTTCACAAGGTCACCCACAGGGGCGAGTCCACGCCCCTATGTGTTCTCGAGAAAATCTGCCCAACTATGCAGGAATTCACACGCCCATGTGGAAATTACCCACGGGCGTGCGCCAGTCGCATGGTCGTCCACAGGGGCAGCCGCACGCCCCTGTGCCCTCTTTGGATGAGCTTACAGTACACATCCATGGCCGTGCGAAAATTCCACATGCCTGTGTGTTTTCTCTGGATGACTTAGAAAAAACCTGCAGGCTCTGCAGAAAAATTCTGAACATGTTTACACAGTCAGAGCCTGCCCTAGTATGCAAAATTTACAAGATAAAAACATGAAATAGAACTCAAACAACCAACCTTCGCCAATTCTTCATAAAACACACGATGAATTTGAAAAACCCACAATAAAATTGCAGCACAAACATCTAAACATTAAAACACCAACACTTAACTGTTTATTCATGTAACAAACTAAACTAAAAAGTAAGAAAACGACACTTGGGTTGCCTCCCAAGAAGCGCTTGTTTAACGTCACTAAGCTTGACGTATCTTTCTTACCTCACAGGGGTTCATAAATGAAGGTTGCCCTCTTACCCATGGCTTGAAAGCATGATGACCAAGTCTCTTGAGGATAGAGGGTGTACTCTCGAGCTTCGGACCACCTAGCAATGGTTCATCCAACTTCCTTGGCTCATGTACATCTCCAACAATCTTGGAGCATTTTCGGTGGCGTCTCCGAGCCCTCTTCATTTTCCGGAGCACCTTCTTCAAGATCCCCGGGGTAAATGTTACTTCTTCAGTCGAACCAAGCATCACTACTTCTTCATTGCTCTCCTCTTGGTCGAACAATCCTTCATATGCATCCGGGTTGAACATTTCCTGCATATATTCATCAACAATTTCATGAGTAGTGTCAAGAAAGTATAGAGTATCATCAAAATCGAGAGAATGCCGCATGACTTCAGCAAGCCGGTATGTGAGCTTATCGTCTCCAACTCTCAATGTGAGCTCCCCGCCGTCCATGTCAATTAATGCTTTGGAAGTCCGGAAGAACGGTCTCCCAAGTATCAAGGGTACATCTGCATCCTCATCGACATCTAGCACTACAAAGTCAACCGGAAAAATGTACTTGTCCACCTTGATAAGCACGTCTTCAATGATGCCTCTCAGATGTCGCACCGTTCGGTCCGCCAATTGTAAAGTCATCCGAGTAGGCCTAGGCTCACCCAAGCCTAGCTTTTGGAAGAAAGTATATGGCATGACGTTGATGCTCGCCCCTGAATTCGCCAATGCCATTTCCTCACCTAAGTTGCTGATGTTACAAGGAATAATGAAGCTTCCCCGGTCTTTCTTCTGGTTTGGCATGTTCTTTTGCAACACCGCCGAGCATGAAGCATCAAGCACTACTGAAGCACTCTCCTCCAATTTCCTCTTGTTGGTCAATTGGTCTTTTTGGAACTTTGCATACTTAGGCATTTGAGCCAATGCCTCAACAAAAGGAATGTTGATGTGGAGTTGCTTGAACAAACTCAGGAACTTCTTATACTGTTTATCCCCTTGGTCATTTTTCAATCTAGAGGAATAAGGGATTCTTGGCTTGAAAGGTGGGGGTGCCACCACTTTCTCTTTGTTTGCTCCCTCCTCAACCTCTACAACCTCGGGTGCATGTTCTTTCTGTTTCTCACTCAGAAGCCTCCCTTCAACCTCATGACCACTTCTCAAAGTGATCGCCTTCACATGTTCTCTAGGGTTGGTTTCCGTGTTGCTTGGTAAACTTCCATGTGGCCTTTCAGAGAGAGACTTTACAATTTGCCCCACTTGATTTTCAAGGTTGTGCAAGGAGGCGGTGTGATTGCGAAGTGTAGCCTCGACTGATTCAAACCATGTATTTGCCGATTGAACAATTCTAGCCAAGTGCTTCTCCAAATCCGCCATTCAGGTTTCCAAGCCTGAAATTTTGTTTTCCACTTGAGGGGCTTGTTGTTGTTGTTGGAAACCCGATGGCCCCATGGTCTTCTGTGGTCCTTGATTACTCCATGAAAAGTTAGGATGATTCTTCCAACCTGAATTGTAGGTGTTGCTGTATGGATTCCCTTAAGGTCTCATTCCTTTACCAACAAAGCAAACGTTCTCAATTGAAGAAACATCACCAATGACGATTGGGTAATCGGAGGGAGCATGTCCTCAACCACAACCGGTGCAATTGGTCACGGCAGCAACTCTATTCGAAGCTATAAGATCTAGCTTCTTACTCAAACTCTCCACTTGCGCCGCCAATGAAGTTACCGCATCAATTTCATGGAGACCGGCCACCTTTTTCTTCTCCCTAGCGTTCCACTGGTAGCTATTTAACTCAATTTCCTCAATCAATTGACGAGCCTCATCGGGGGTCTTGCTACCTAAGGTACCTCCTGTCGCCGCATCCAAGAGTTGCCTTGTACTCGGGTTCAAACCATTGTAGAAGGTTTGAACAATCATCCACTTTGGGAATCCGTGTTGCGGATACTTTCACAGGAGTTCCTTGAACCTTTCCCATGTCTCAAATAGAGACTCCAATTCCAACTGCACAAAGGATAAGATCTCATTTCTAAGCTTTGCTGATTTTCCAGGAGGGAAATAACGGGCTACAAAAGCTTCTACCATCTCCTCCCATGTAGTGATTGATGCTCTAGGTAATGAGTGTAACCACTGCTTTGCTCTCCCCTTTAAGGAAAATGGGAAGGCTCTCAATTTGATGGCATCATCCGTCACACTATTTATCTTCAGCATGTCACATATCTCGAGGAAGCTCTCTATGTAACTGTTTGGATCCTCATCGGCCAAACCGTTGAATTGTGCGGACTACTGTAGTATATGGATGAATGTCGGCTTTAGCTCGAAGTTCTGAGCTGTAAATGGGGGACACACAATACTCGATTGTATCCCCAACACTGAAGGTCTGGCATAATCGGATAGTGTTCGTTGTTGCTCATTTTGTTCTGCCATGTTTTCAGATCCTTCTACCTCCAAATGAGCTGGATTATGCTGTTCTTGCATAGGTTCTTTCCCTTTTCTTCTAAGTATACGTTCAAGCTCAGGGTCTCCTTCAATCAATATTGATAGATTCCCTCGGGTTATAACCTGGAGCTGTACCAAAAATAAAGAAAAAGACAATCAGAACGATGATAGAATAAGAAGATATGAATTAGAATGTGTGGTGAAATAGCTAAGAAAACATAGTGCAAAGTATCTCTAAATGCCTAGCTCCCCGGCAACGGCGCCAAAAACTTGACAAGGTCCCCTTGCGTATATCCCGCAAGTGCATGGGTTTCTCGAAGTAATAATCCCGGGTGAGCGGGGTCGAATCCACAGGGAGTAGGGAGTAAAGACACTTAATTCGATTCTTAGATATGTGGAGTATCAACAATGATAAGTGTGATAATGATTCAATTCTTAACAATTAAAAGCAACAAGTAAGAGAGCAAAAGTATGCGGTACTCGGATGATGCTTCACCTAGGATAATCGCTTCAAGTGCAAGAACTCTCTATTATGTTTCCTAATAAATGCAATGGTGAGTCGTGGAAATCCTTACATACATAGTCCCAAATCTATGGTCAACTATGCCTAATTCTATTCATGTCCCGGAGGAGAGATTAAATAACCTCTGAACCTCGCACTCAAATAAAGTTGCAATGAGCTCTAGGGATTCCAAGTGATAAATCGCTTCCTAATTATAGACCTAACCCTTTGGTCCAGGCGCAAGGTCCCTAGCCACAATTAAGCCCTAGATACTAAAATCCCCTCAACGCTTCACTCCATTGCACGCGCAACTAGGCCCCAGCGAAGGTTCATCCCTTACACCATTCACTCTATTATGGCCGCAAAAAACTCAAGGAACGGAGGTAGAATCTATCACATCGGAGGGGAAAGGTGACGCTCCTGTACCTCTCGACTCACCCTCTCAACCCTCTCCAACCTAGCTTTGTCTAACGCTCATGGTGTGTAACTCACTCACAAGGTTACCAACAAGAACTCTCAAAACTAGTGTCACTCTAGGGGAAATGTTCATACAATCAAGCATTCAAGGTTGGAACTCACAATAAACATCAATTTATTGAAAGCATAATAAAGAAGTTCAATGAAACGAATACATCCTAGGGTTCACAATCACCCAAGTACCCACTAGGGGTTTAGCTCTCCATGGAGCTAAGTACAATCAAAGAAATCGAATGTAAAAGTAATGAATCCATAAAGAAACGCCCTCAATGGTCATGCCGATGGTCTTGTGGAGAGTCCTCTACTCGTCACAAAGGATCCTTTGTCCGACCTAGGATACACCTCGCCGGATCGATGCCGACGAAAGCTCTCCCAATAACCTTCTTCCAAATGACGCGCGATGTCGGAGCCATAGAACCTCTCCAAAACCCTAGCAAATACCCCTCAAAACCCTAGCCGAAGCCCTCTCGCAAGTTGGGGAAAAGATGGAAAAAAGAATACCAAAATCTGGGCTGAATCGGCTTTAAATAGGGCCAGAATCGGGCCACTCCACGGGCGTGGACGCTACACGCGCCCGTGCGGAATTTCCACACCGGAGTGGATAATTTCCACACGCCCGTGTGGATTCTCTGTTTCTCTAATTTCTCGGCCGGTTGTGAACAGTGCTGCTACATTACTTGCTACGGTGCTCTGCTACAGTATCCAGCCTGAATTGCTTCCCAAATCCATACTTTCATCGGAGTAACGCAAACGGGCACACGTTCACGTCGTGGATCACTTGCTTCTTCAATGATAGGTACGTTGGTGGAGCTCTTGTTCTATGTGCATAAGTCGGAATGCTCGAGTGTGACTGTCTTTGTGCCCCTCCAAATGGATGTGCCAAACTCGAATACGAGGAGGTTGGCACACACTCTTGCATCTCACATCGGCCTATGTCTTCGCGTTTGAACCTTAGCAAGATTTCCTCCAACATCGGTGCATTGTAATCCACACTGGCCTATTTCCTTCATACTCAGCCTCACAACCATACCTGCATAAAAGTAACATAAAAACACACATATTAATGTAAAAACCTGAGAAAAGTAATGCTTAACATAAGGAATGAACACTTCGCATTCATATCGCACAAGCACTTATCAATTTGCGATTCCCGAATATCAGGTCCATTATGAGCGTTTGTCGAGACTCCGTTTCGGACAGACTCGATTTTTGTACACGACTATACTGCGGGAGCTTCAGCAGGGAGATGAGTTTGTGGATGAGATCAAGGATCTAGTTTCAGAAGGTGGTTGGTGGCAGTTGCTGACGATTAGAGAGCCAACCATCTGAGAGTTTGCACTGTAGGTGCTATCCTCGTTCGAGTTTTATAGAGTATATTCGAGCTTCGACAGTTTGGACACCATTCAGTTTAGAGTATTTGGACGCCACCATAGATTGAGCATTACGCAGTTTTCCGTACTACTTGGCTTATACGAGGAGGCATTCACGGATATAGAGGAGTATGCAAGTTGCCTACTGATTATCCTGGATCCTTAACCCTGTAGAGAGCTTACAAAGTACTATATGGTCAAGGTCAGTACGAGCCAGGGGTGTCCAAGGCCACGTGCCTTTCCCGACCTGCATACAAATATTTGCACGCCGTCATGAGTAGGTCGGTGAATGGCCGCGGTGATAATACTGGTGTTTTGAGCCGTCAGGAGCTGTTGTACTTGTACTCGATGGTAGAGCGCGTACCGATTCATTTAGGGCACATTCTGGCAGAGTACATCAGACACCAGGGACACTATGCTAGATTGGGAGCGATCTTCTTGGGCCCCTACATTACGAGATTAGTGCTGGGCATGGGTCTCTTGGATTCGATTCGCGGGGCCGAGAAGATGAGTGTACCCGCTCCCCTGAGTGTAGAGACTATGCGGTTGATGGGCATGGTCCGCAGGGTTCGGACAGGGGTCTTTGCTTTAGTCCTACCAGCCCCAGAGATAGCTGAGGACGAGGGTGATGAAGCCGGAGCATCTCAGGCCGCCCCCGAGCCTCAGCCAGCATCAATGGAGACCGAGGCACTCCAGCAGCCGAGGAATCACCCCAGTGCGTATGTTTTCACCATCTCGAGCCAATGATCGCTTTGAGAGGCTCGAGAATGCTATAGGAGTGGTCCGAGCTGAGGTTACCGAGATTCGGGCTACGCAGGCCACTCAGTATACAGAGTTCATGGTACGTTTCGACATATTACAGAAGATCCTAGAGCGAGACGTAGCCTCATCATTTGTCCTGTAGCCGAGGACCCTTCAAGCACCGTTAGTTCCTCCAGCACCTCTATCCTCGACTCCAGCACCGGTGGACCCACCATGTGCTTCCACTTCAGCAGCAGCAACAGCATAGAAGCCCGAGAGCGACTCCGACACTTGACTTTTCTTTTACTTTCGTGCATTTTACTTTATTCTATTTTCTTGTTTTTAGACTTGTTCACTTATAAAAGATTTTTCCTTCTGAGTTTATGTTATGTTGCATTTACCGAGTTGTCTTCATTGCTTCATCTTTTATACACTCGAGTTATTTTTGTTTATCTTGAGCTTCACTGAACCCCCTCGTGTATGCGTGCAGATGGTCTTGTAATCTTGGGAATTGAGACTTAGTCATGGGCACGGCCAAGGTGCTTCGGCACTTGGCCGTGGGAGCTTCACAACCCGTTGGAACACTACTCCCAATAAATTAGCTTCATCAAACGCAACACTAGGAGTCGGGGAGTATTGTTTTTGATTGCTTCGCCACATCTATTTTTTTGAATGATATATTTTTGAGTGAGCTTGCATGTGTACATTGAGGACAATATACAACTTAAGTGTGGGGGAGTTTCATAATGCGCACATCTTTTTCTATTGTTCTTGATTGATATATGCTCACATAGCCAATGGCGATTCACCTTAGTTGCAATGATTGTATTCTTAAGTCTAGGAGAATTGTTAACATTGAATGTTTTTCATGCTCTAGTTCTTGCTTGAATTTTTTTAGGAATTTTTTTGCCCAATTTTCACTTAGTGCACTACTCACTCTCTGAACTCTATTGGAAACTCATGTTCGATGTTAAAGGGACTAGTTAGGTTTACTTCTTTTGCCAAATTAAAAAAAAATAAAAAAATGAAAATGAAAAGAAGGAACAAAATAGTTTTATTGTTTATTTATATTTGTTGGGTGGAAAGAGCTACCACCTATGAAGTATGAAGCTACTCTCACAAGTCAAATACTAGTTATGCCCTAATGAGAGAAAGAGATATCTCATAGGATGAGTGAAAGCTACCACTTGGGTAGAAAGAGCTACCACCTCGAAAGTGTGAAAGCCACCTTAGCGGACGCTTTGGAAAGGGCTACCTTAGAGGATGTGTGAAGCTACTACCATCTTTTAAAATTTTTGTCACTTTTGTAGATAAATAAGTCCCTTGTACTTAGAACTTTGAGGAGTATACTTTGGGTTGTTTTGAGTGAGTTCACACGCATACACAAAATTCGGGTTTGTTGTCCTTTTTTATTTAAGTTTTTAGGTAGAGCATTGATTTTTCATATTTAGTGTTGAAATTTTCCTTTCTTGTAGAACACTTTCTTAGTATGCCTCGGTGAACCTAAGGCCAAGCACTTTCAATATTTTCTTCATTGATGCACAGAATGTTTTAATGTTTGCTTGAGGACAAGCAAAAGCTTATGTGTGGGGGAGTTTGATAAGTGCTTGTGCGATATGAATGTGAAGTGTTCATTCCTTATGTTGAGCATTACTTTTCTCAGGTTTTTACACTAATATGTGTGTTTTTATGTTACTTTTATATAGGTAGGGTTGTGAGGCCGAGTATGAAGGAAATAGGCAGCAGAGCACTGTAGCAACACGGTAGCAAGTAATGTAGCAGTACTATTCACAGCCGCCCGAGAAATCAGAGAAACAGAGAATCCACACGGGCGTGTGGAAATTATCCACAACTGTGTGGAAATTCCGCATAGGCGCGTGTACCATCCACGCCCGTGGAGTCGCCCGATTCCAGCCTTATTTAGAGCCGATTCAACCCCGATTTTGGTATTCTTTTCTCCATCTTTTCCCCAACTTGAGAGAGGGCTCCGGCTAGGGTTTTGAGGGGTATTGGCTAGGGTTTTGGAGAGGTTCTATGGCTCTGACATCGCGCATCATTTGGAAGAAGGTCATTTTGAGAGCTTTCGTCACCATCGATCTGGCGAGGTGTATCCTAGGCCGGACAAAGGATCCTTTGCGATGAGTAAAGGACTCTCCACAAGACCATCGACACGACCATTTAGGGGGTTTCTTTATGGATTCATTGCTGTTAGATTCGATTTCTTTGATTGTACTTAACTCCATGGAGAGCTAAACCCCTAGTTGCTACTTGGGTGATTGTGAACCCTAGGATGTATTCGTTTCATTGAACTTCTTTATTATGCTTTCAATAAATTGATGTTTATTGTGAGTTCCAACCTTCAATGCTTGATTGTATAAACATTTTCCCTAGAGTGACTGTAGGGTTGAGAGTTCTTGTTGGTAACCTTGTGACTGAGTGACACACCACGAGCGTTAGACAAAGCTAGGTTGGAGAGGGTTGAGAGGGTGAGTCGAGAGGTACAGGAGCGTCCCCTTTCCCCTCCGACGTGATAGATTCTACCTCCGTTCCTCGAGTTCGTTGCGGCCATAATAGAGTGAATGGTCTAAGGGATGAATCTCCGCTGGGGCTTAGTTGCGCGTGCAACGGAGTGAAGCGTTGAGAGGATCTTAGTATCTAGGGCTTAATTGTGGTTAGGGACCTTCCGCCTGGACCAAAGGGTTAGGTCTATAATTAGGAAGAGATTTATCACCTGGAATCCCTAGAGCTCATTGCAACTTTATTCGAGTGCGAGGTTGAGAGGTTATTTAATCTCTCCTCCTGGACATGAATAGAGTTAGGCATAGTTGACCTTAGATTTGGGACTATGTATGTAAGGATTTCCACGACTCACCATTGCATTGATTAGGAAGCATAATAGAGAGTTTTTGCACTTGAATCGATTATCCTAGGTGAAGCATCATCCGAGTACCCCATCTTTATCGATTGCCTTACCTCCTCCTTACTTTTGCTATCTTACTTGTTGCTTTTAATTGTTGAGAATTGAAATCATTGTCACACTTATCATTGTTGATATTCCACATAGCTAAGAATCGAATTAAGTGTCTTTACTCCCTACTCCCTGTGGATTCGATACCCGCTCACCCGGGATTATTACTTCGACAAACCCATGCACTTGCGGGATATACGCAAGGGGATCTTGTCAAGAAGAATCTGAAAATACGGCAGAACAGAATGAGCAACAACGAACATTATTCGATTATGCCAGACCTTCAGTGTTGGGGACACAATCGAGTATTGTACGTCCCCCGATTACAGCTCAGAACTTTGAGTTGAAGCCGGCTTTCATCCACATGTTGCAGCAGTCCGCATAATTCAATGGTTTGGCCGATGAGGATCCAAACAGTGATATAGAGAGCTTTCTCGAGGTGTTTGATATGCTGAAGATAAATGGGGTGACGGATGATGCCATCAAATTGAGAGCCTTCCCATTTTCCCTATATGGGATAGCGAAAGCAGTGGCTACACTCGTTACCTAGAGTGTCAATTACCACATTGGAGGAGATGGTGGAAGCTTTCTTAACCCGTTATTTCCCTCCCAAAAAATTAGCAAAGCTTAGGAACGAGATCTCATCCTTTGTTCAGTTGGAATTGGAGTCTCTATTCGAGATATTGGAAAGGTTCAAGGAGCTCCTGAGGAAGTGCCCACAACACAGATTCTCAGAGTGGATGATTGTTCAAACATTTTACAATGGTTTTAACCCGAGTACAAGGCAACTCTTGGATGCGGCAGCAGGAGGTACCTTAGGCAGCAAGACCCCCGATGAGGCCCATTAGTTGATTGAAGAAATGGGGTTAAACAGCTACCAATGGAATGCTAGGGAGAAGAAAAAGGTGGCCGGTCTCCATGAGATAGATGCGGTAACTTCATTGGCGGCCCAAGTGGAAAATTTGAGTAAGAAGTTAGATCTTCTAACTTCAAATAGATTGGCGGCTGTAACTAATTGCACCGAGTGTGGTGAAGGACATGCTCCCTCCGATTGCCCGATCTCTATTGGTGATGTTTCTTCGGTGGAAAATGTTGATTTTGTAGGTAATGGCATGAGACCTCAAGGAAACCCATATAACAATACCTACAATCCGGGTTAGAAGAATCATCCCAATTTCTCATGGAGTAATCAAGGTCCACAAAAGGCCATGGGGCCACCGGGTTTCCAACAATGACAAGCCCCTCAGGTGGAAAACAGAGTCAGGTTTGGAAACCTGAATGACTGACCTAAAGAAGCACTTGGTTAGATTTGTCCAATCTGCAAATACTAGGTTTGAATCAGTCGAGGCTACACTTTCGCAACCACACCGCATCTTTGCATAACCTTGAAAATCAGGTGGGTCAAATTGCGAAGTCTCTCTCTGAAATGCCACATGGAAGCTTACCAAGCAATACAGAGACCAATCCTAGAGAGCACGTGAAGGCGATCACTTTGAGAAGTGGTAGTGAGGTTGAAGGTATGCTTCCGAGTGAGATGCCAAAAGAACACGCACCCGAAGTTATAGAGGTGGAAGAGGGGACGAGCAAAGAGAAAGAGGTGGTACCCCCACTTTTCAAGCCAAGAATCCCTAATCCCTCTAGATTAAAAAATAACCAAGGGGATGAATAGTACAAGAAGTTCCTGAGTTTGTTCAAGCAACTCCACATTAATATTCCTTTTGTTGAGGCATTGGCCCAAATGCCTAAGTATCCGAAGTTCTTGAAAGACTTGTTGACTAACAAGAGGAAGTTGGAGGAGAGTGCTTCAGTGATTTTAGATGCTTCATGCTCGGCGGTATTGCAAAAGAACATGCCGAACAAGAAGAAAGACCCGGGAAGCTTCATCATTCTGTGTAATATTGGCAATCTTGGTGAGGAAATGGCATTGGCGGACTCAGGGGCTAGTATCAATGTCATGCCATACATCTTCTTTCAAAGCTAGGCTTGGGCGAACCTAGGCCTTCTCGGATGACTTTGCAACTAGCGGACCGAACAGTGCGACATCCGAGAGGCATCATTGAAGACGTGCTTGTCAAGTGGGACAAGTACATTTTTCCGGTTGACTTTGTAGTGCTAGATGTTGATGAGGATGCGGATGTACCCTTGATACTTGGGAGACCGTTCTTGCGGACTTCCAAAGCATTGACTGACTTGGACGGCGGAGAGCTCACCTTGAGAGTTAGAGATGACAAGCTCACATACCGCTTTGCTGAGGCCATGCAGCATTATCTCGATTTTGATGATACTTTATATTTTATAGACACTACTGATGAGATTGTTGATGAATACAAATAGGAGATGTTCAATCCGGATCCGTATGAAGGTTTGTTCGACCAAGAGGGGGGACATGAAGATGTAATGATGCTTGGATCGACGGAAGAAGTACCATCAATCCCGGGGATCTTGAAGAAGGTGCTCCGAAAAATGAAGAGGGATAGGAGACTCCACCGGAAATAGTCCAAGGCTGTTGGAGACGTACGTGAACCGAAGAAGTTGGATGTATCATTGTTAGGTGGTCCGAAGCCCGATAATACACCCTCTACTCTCAAGAGACTTTGCACATCATGCTTTCAAACCATGGGTAAGACGGCAACTTTCATTCATGAACCCCCGTGAGGTAAGATAAGGTACGTCAAGCTAAGTGACGTTAAACAAACACTTCTTGGAAGGCAACCCAAGTGTTTACTGTTTTCTTATCTTTTAGTTAGATTGTCTGTATGAATAATTTGTTAGGTGTTGGTGTCTTCATTTTTAGATGCTTGTGCTGCGATTTTCTTGTGGGCTTTGAATTTTAATCGTGAGTTTTCATGTAGAATTGGCGAAGTTTGGTCGTTTGAGCTCTATTTCATGTTTTTCACTGGTAAAAAATTGCATAATAGAGCAGGCTCTACAGTGTGTAAACATGTTCAGAAATTTTTAGCAGAGCCTGCAGATTTTTCTAAGTCATCCAGAGAAAACACACGGGCGTGTGGAATTTCCGCACGCCCATGGATTTGCACTGCGAGCTTATCCAGAGAAGGCACAGGGGCGTGCGGCTGCCCCTGTGAATGACCATGTGATTGTCACACGCCCGTGGGTAATTTCTACACGGACGTGTGAATTCCTGCAGGGTTTGGCGAATTTTCCCGAGAGCACACAGGGGAGTGGACTCACCACTGTGGGCGACCTTTTGAACCATGCACGGGCGTGGATAATTTCCACACGCCCGTGCGAAACTCTGTAAAGGAGTTCTCTCCATCCCGAGAAAACACAGGGGCGTGCGGCTTCCCCGGTGAGTTGGCATGTGAATGTCCACTCCCGTGTGGAATTTCCGCATGGGCGTGTATAACACTTGGTATTTTTCTCGGTTGTCCAGAGAAGCGATAGGGACGCGCGGCTTCCCCTGTGGGTCCGATGTTTTCCAGAGAGCGCACAGGGGCATGCGTGCGCCCTTGTGGCTCTTTTGTAATGAAGCGCATGGGCGTGGGTAATTACTGCACGCCCGTGTAGATGCACAGAACATCAAGGGTCGCGAGTCCTTTTTAAAGAAGATTAGTTTCTCTCCCGCTTCACGAACTCTATTCGTCTGAAACACTCTCACATCGTTCTCCGATTTCATAGCACTACATTGATAGGATTTTTGCGAGGTTTTCCGGCCGGTTCTTCATTTTCTCATCCCATTTCGTCGATAAGCCCTATTCATCATTTTCTTTGCCAATTTATGGTTTCCATCTATTAATCTGGTTAATAATGCTTCGTTTCTTCAATTAGAAGGATGATTGATGTTTAGAACGAAGTTAGAAGTATTTTTAAGTTGTATTGTTGAATTTTTGGACCGCGGCCGTGCGGTTTTCACGGCCCGTAGATCCACACGGGCGTGCGGAAATTCCACACGACCGTGTGGATTTCTGCAGCATTATTTTATCAACTTGTTTGATCGATTTTGTTTCAAATTTTGCAGATTATGGCACCTCGATCGAAGAAGCAAGCTGATAAGAGGCCGCATGAGTCATCCCCTGAGCCTGAGGGCATGAGTTTTGTGATTCCAGAGCATTTTATTTTGGACTTGTTCACTCAGAAAGGATTCTCCTTCTGAGTTTATTTTCATTTTGCATCTCGAGTTGTACTCATTGTCTATCTTTTATATATACTCGAGATATTGTGTTTTTATTGAGCTTCACTGAACCCCCTCGTGTATGCGTGCAGATGGTCTTGTCTTCTTGGGAATTGAGACTTAGTCATGGGCACAGCCAAGGTGCTGAGGCACTTGGCCGTGTAAGCTTCACAACCCTTCGGAACACTACTCCCATGGAATTAGCTTCATCAAATGCAACACTAGGAGTCAGGAGAGTATTGTTTTGATTGCTTCTCCCACATTTAGTTTTGAATGATATATATTTTGAGTGAGCTTTAATGTGTACATTGGGGACAATGTACAACTTAAGTTTGGGAGAGGGGGGGGGGAGTTTCATAGTGCACACATCTTTTCTATTGTTCTTGATTTATATATGCTCACATAGCCAATGGTGGTTCACCTTAGTTGCAAGGATTGTATTCTTGAGTTTAAGAGAATTTCTAACATTGAATGTTTTCATGCTCTACTTCTTGCTTGAATTTCTAGGAATTTTTTTGCCTGATTTACACTTAGTGCACTACTCACTTTTTTTAAACTCTTTTTGGAAACTCAAGTTCGATGTTAAAGGGACTAGTTATAGTTGTTTCTTTGTGTTAACTTCTACAAAAAAACAAAAAGTTTTTATTGTTTATTTGTGCTTGTTGTGTGGAAAGAGCTACCACCTATGAAGTACGAAGCTACTCTCATAAGTCGGATACTAGTTATGTCCTAATGAGAGAAAGAGCTATCTCATAGGATGAGTGAAAGCTACCACTCCGGCAGAAAGAGCTACCACCTCGAAAGTGTGAAAGCCAACTTAGCGGCCGTTTTGGAAAGGGCTACCTTAGAGGATGTGTGAAGCTATTACCATCTTTGAAATTGTTGTCACTTTTATAGATAAATAAGTCCCTTGTACTTAGAACTTTGAGGAGTATACTTTGGGTTGACTTGAGTGAGTTCACACACATACACGACTTCAGGTTTTGTTTCCTTTTCGATTCAAGTTTTTAGCTAGAGCATTGATTTTTCATATTTAGCGTTGAAATTTCCCTCACTTGTAGAATGCTCTCTTTGTATATTTTGATGACCTCAGGACAAGCACTTTAATTATTTTCTTCATTGATGCACATAACATTTTAATTTTTGCTTGAGGACAAGCAAAAGCTTAAGTGTGGGGAAGTTTGATAAGTGCTTGTGCGATATGAATGCCAAGAGTTCATTCTTTATGTTGAGCATTACTTTTCTCAGGATTTTACACTAATATGTGTGTTTTTATGTTACTTTCGTGCAGGTAGGGTTGTGAGGCCAAGTATGAAGGAAAGAAGCCAATGTGGATTACAATGCACTGATCTTGGAGGAAATATTGCTAAGGTTCAAACGCGAAGACATAGGTCGATCTGAGATGCTAGAGTGTGTGCCAACCTCCTCGTATTCGAGTTTGGCACATCCATTTGGAGGGGCACAAAGGTAGTCACACTCGAGCATTCTGACTTATACACATAGAACAAGAGCTCCACCAACGTACCTATCATTGAAGAAGCAAGTGATCCACAATGTGAACGTGTGCCAGTTTGTGTTACTCCGATGAAAGTATGGATTCGGGAAGCTATTCAGGATGGAACTGTAGCAACACGGTAGCAAGTACTGTAACAGCACTGTTCACAGCCGGCTGAGAAAATAGGAGTTCAGAGAATCCACACGGGCGTGTGAAAATTATCCACGCCCGTGTGGAAATTACCCACAGGCGCGTGAAGCATCCATGCCCGTGTAGTCACCCCATTCCAGCCATATTTAAAGCCGAATCAGCCCCGATTTTAGTATTCTTTTCTCCATCTTTTCCCCAACTTGAGAGATGGCTTCGGCTAGGGTTTTGAGGGGTATTGGCCAAGGTTTTGGAGAGGTTCTATGGCTCTGACTTCGTCATTCCTAAGGAAGAAGGTTGGTAGGAGAGCTTCCGTCGAGGCGTATCCTATACAGGACGAGGGAATCCTTGGATGACGAGTAGAGGACTTTCCACAAGACCATCGACATGACCATCGAGGGGGTTTCTTTATGGATTCATTGCTTTTACATTCTATTTCTTTGATTGTACTTAGCTCCATGGAGAGCTAAACCGCTAGTGGGTACTTGGGTATTGTGAACCATAGGATGTATTTGTTTCATTGAATCTCTTTATTATGCTTTCAATTAATTGATGTTTATTGTGAGTTCCAACCTTGAATGCTTGATTGTATGAACATTTCCGCTAGAGTGACACTAGGGTTGAGAGTTCTCATTGGTAACCTTGTGAGTGAGTGTGATAAGTGCTTGTGCGATATGAATGCGATGCTTTCATTCCTTATGTTGAGCATTACTTTTCTCAGGTTTTGACACTAATATGTGTGTTTTTATGTTACTTTCGTGCAGGTAGGATTGTGAAGCCAAGTATGAAGGAAAGAAGCCAATGTGGATTACAATGCACCAATGTTGGAGGAAATCTTGCTAAGTGATAAACGCCTAAATATATGTATTTTATATGTATTAATCGTGTATTATTTGTGAACATGTTAACGAATTGATGCCCGTTTTATGTCTAAATTGGTTATTTCAGTGTTGCAGGTCTTAAATGAGTCAAACAATGCTCAAAAATGCAAATCGGATGAATTCGACATCAAAAACGGCATTTTTGGGGTCCCGGCACTGTAGCGGCACTGTAGCGGGCTGTAGCAGGTCATTGTTCTTGCTGCGGGCATTTGGCTGGGAGTTTCACGGGCTCCATGCGCCCGCATGGATGCCCGTGAGGTTTGCTGGGAATTCTCAAGTCTCGGTACTGCAGCAAAAATACTGTAGCAAAAGTATTGTATCAAAAACACTGTAGCTGAGCACTGTAGCACCAGCAGGTGTTTGGGCATTTGGCTGTGAGCTTCACGGGCTCCATGCGCCCGCATGGACTGACGGGGTATATAAGAAACTGATTTCTTCTAGGTCAAGCGGAGGAGTTTTTGGGAGAGTTCTTCAAGCCAATTTTCACCAGTCTTTGAGAGGCAAGATTACATGTTTTGGAGAAGGGAAATCTAAGGGAGAAGCTCGGATTTGGCTAGATCTTCATCGATCTCTTCTTTGGGAGTTTGTAGACGACGAGGGAAGCCGCCCCCATTGCGGCGTCCGTGGAAGCCTTTCCACCTAGCTTGGCTTGTCTTCCTTCTTCCATTGTTTGAGGGAGTTTTTATTATGCCATTTGTAGTTGTTTGCATGGATTTGTTGCTTGGATTTGTTTGTATGGACGAGTAGACCCCAAGGTCACCGGATGCCGGTGAACCTTGGGGTGAACTTGTGTATTTGGATGATTTAAGTTTGTTTATTGCAATTGTTGTGTTTTGAGATTCATTCTTGGTGCAATTGATGTGTTGCTTACATGAGAAGTCTGTAAACCAACTGCTAGGTTGTACTTGGTAGCGTGACCATCGCCCTTGTACTAGACACACCAAGTTTGGAAGGGATTCATGTACAAATACGCCGTGACCATCGGGCATTCTGTACCCCTCCACTATTAGGGCTAGACCAAGTTGTGTTCCGGCTCTAATTAGGGATTTCCCCACTTGTTAATGCAATCGTATGAGGATTTGATCGGAAGGAATTCTGTGTCAATACTTATACCGGATTAGGGGTCAATGGCCGTGACCATCGGATTGACCTAATCTAGGAAATCTCTAGGTCTAAACCTTCAATTGCATGACATTCTTAGCATCCTGTGCACTTTAGTAGCCCCTAGGGAATCCGCATCCGTGACCGTTCCTTTCCCCTGATTTTATACCCCTCTCCGTATTTTAGTCTCCACTTGTAGTTATCTTATTTAAATTAATAGATTAGAGAAACCTTTCAAATCTGTCGGCTAGACAATAAGCGAAGAGGAAGTAAGGGTAGATCCTTGGGCCCAGGGAATACAACCCTCTCGTGCTCGCACGAGAGGTATTACTTGACGACTCCGTGCACTTGCGGATCGCACTCATCAAGTTTTTGGCGCCGTTGCCGGGGAACCACAAGGAATACTCGGAAAACTTAGAGTTTATTGATTTAGCCATTTTTTTCTTTTATTTTGTTCATCTGCTTCTTTTTGTACATATATCTCCATTCATTTGAAATTACTCTCCACTTTAAATATTTCTCTTTGTCTGATACCTCCTAGTTATTCATTATCTACTATCATTAATGGATGCAGCTAGCGGTTGGAGTGGTGCCTCCTATTTGCAAATCCCATGTTCGGATTTGCCACTTGTATCTCTAACGGAATTTGAACTAGAAGGAATGATGAGTTCACACATTTTTGACATTTGGAGACGAACTGAACGTTACAATGTGACCGGAGCTGTACCACTGGGAGAGCATGATGTGCAAGACCTATTCACGCATTATCTGGAATCCGATAGTTTGTTGCCAGTAGCTGAGCTTATTCCGCCTAATCTTTCCCCCATCCCTATTCATGAGAAAGTGAGGAACAATTCTGATGCCTTTGGCATACCAGTTCATCAAATTGATGAGGAAATTGATTTTTCATCGGGAAGTAGCTCAGGATCATCCGAATGTGAGATTCATGCTATGGAAGAGTGCGTGGATAGTAGCAGCTCCACGGAAGACGAGAGTAGAGGATTCGAGGATATTGATCTTGGGAAGTTTGGGAGACTAAAATCCTCAATCGAGGAACCGCCGGAACTAGAACTGAAGCCGCTACCCAAACACCTGGAGTATGCATTTCTCGCCGAAGGGTCAAAGCTTCCAATTATCATCGCCTCCGACCTGACCCCTAAGGAAAAATCCGACCTTCTGAGTGTACTAAAGAAGTATAAAAAAGCAATTGCGTGGAAGATCTCAGACATTAAGGGAATTAGCCCTTCTTTCTGTACACATAAGATTCTTATGGATGATACTCATAGGCCAACGGCTATACCCCAGAGAAGGCTTAATCCTAATATGAAAGAAGTAGTGCGCAGTGAGGTGATCATTTACCCTATCTCTGACAGTGAGTGGGTAAGCCCTGTACAGGTAGTGCCAAAGAAAGGGGGAATGACAGTTGTCACTAATGAAAAGAATGAATTAGTCCCCACTAGAACGGTCACAGGTTGGCGTGTATGCATCGACTACAGAAAACTCAATGATGCTACTAGAAAAGATGTGTGAAGCTACTACCGTCTTTTCAAATTTTCATTACTTTTTGTAGATAAATAAGTCCCTTTTATTTAGAACTTTGAGGAGTATACCTTGGGTTGACTTGAACGAGTTTACATATCACTATTCATCTTTCGCTTAGTTAAGAAACAATTTAAGTGTTTTTATTCCCTACTCCCTGTGGATACGATACCCCACTCATATGGGATTTTATTACTTTGACAAACCCATACACTTGCGGGACATACGCAATGTGCGTTGTTAAGTTTTTGGCGCCGTTGCCGGGGAGTAGGCTTTTAGAGATACTTTGCATTTTGTTTTCTTAGCTATTCACTCATTCATTCTAGTTTATTTCTTCTTGTTCTATCATCATTCTGATTTTCTTTTTCTTTCTTTTTTGTGCAGCTCCAGGGTATGACCCGAGGGAACCGCTCAATATTGATTGAAGGAGATCCCGAGCTTGAACGCACACTTAGAAGAAAAGAGAAAGAACCTGTACAAGAATCGTCTAATCGAGCTAATTTGGAAATAGAAGAATCTGAAAACATGGAAGAACAGAATGAGCAATAGCAGACATTATCTGATTATGCCAGACCTTTAGTATTGGCAACAAAATTGAGTATTGTGCGTCCCCCGATTACAGCTCAGAACTTTGAGCTAAAGCCGGCATTCATCCACATGTTGCAGCAATCCGCACAGTTCAATGGTTTGGCTGATGAGGATCCAAACAATCATATAGAGAACTTTCTCGAGGTGTGTGATATGCTTAAGATAAACTGGGTAATGGATGATGCCATCAAGTTGAGAGCCTTCCTATTTTCCTTAAAGGGGAGAGCAAAGTAGAGGCTACACTCATTACCTAGAGCATCGATTACCACATGGGAGGAGATGGTAGAAGCTTTTCTGGCCTGTTATTTCCCTCCCGGAATATCTGCAAAGCTTACGAATGAGATCTCACCCTTTGTACAGTCAAAATTGGACTTTCTATTTGAGGCATGGGAAAGGTTTAAGGAGCTCCTGAGAAATTACCCGCAACACGGATTCCCAGAGTGGATGATTGTTGAGACCTTTCACAACGGGTTGAATTCGAGAACAAGGCAACTATTGGATGCGGCAGTAAGAGGTACCTTAGGTAGCAAGACCCCCGGTGAGGCCCATCAACTAATTGAAGAAATAGGGTTAAATAGCTACCAATGGAATGCTATGGAGAAGAAAAAGGTGGCCGGCCTCCATGAGATAGATGCAGTAACATCATTGGCGGCTCAAGTGCAATCATTGAGTAAGAAGTTAGATCTTCTAACTTCGAATAGTGTGGCGGCCGTGACTACTTGCACCGGGTGTGACGGAGGACATGCTCCCTCTGATTGCCCGATCACTATTGGTGATGCATCTTCGATTGAGAATGTCGATTTTGTGGGTAATGCAATGAGGAACCAAGGGAATCCATATAGCAACACCTACAATCCAGGTTGGAAGAATCATCCCAATTTTTCGTGGAGCAACCAAGGTCCACAAAAGACCATGGGGCCACTGGGTTTCCAACAACAACAAGCCCCAAACATGGAGAACCGAAGTTCAGATTTGGAGACCCGAATAACTGATTTGGAGAAGGCCTTGACTAGGTTTGTGCAATCATCAAATACAAGGTTTCAATCAGTCGAGGCTACACTTTGTTACCTCTTTGCACAATCTTGAAAATTAAGTTGGGCATATTGCGATTTCTCTATCAGAAAGGCCACAAGGGAGCTTGCCTAGTAATACCGAGACCAATCCTAGAGAGCATGTGAAGACGATCACTTTGACAAGTGGTCCTGAGGTTGAAGATAGGCTTCCGAGTGAGAGGCCCAATGAACACGCACCCGACGTTATAGAGGTTGAGGAGGGAGAAAGAAAAGAGAAGGAGGTGCACCACCACCTTTCAAGCCAAGAATCCCTTATCCCTCTAGATTGAAGAATGACCAAGGGGATGAACAGTATGAGAAGTTCCTGAGTTTGTTCAAGCAACTCTACATTAATATTCATTTTGTTGAGGCATTGGCCCAAATGCCTAAGTATGCAAAATTCGAGGGATCGAGAAGGCAAGCATACCTGCTTCACCCTTAGCCTCGACTGGCTCTGGTGCGCTGTAATCAGAAAACATGCGCACTAGAGGCCCTATACTTTAGGTGGTGTCTCTGTCTCCATCTGCTCAGGCTGAGGCTCAGGAACAGGCTACATCACCCTTAGCCTCGACTGGCTCTGGTGCGTTGTAATCAGTACATGAACTCCCAGCTGGTACCTACGTACCATTGACAAGATACCCTTGCGTATATCCCGCAAGTGCATGGGTTTGTCGAAGTAATAATCCCGGATGAGCGGGTATCATATCCACAAGGAGTAGGGAATAAAAACACTTATTTCACTTCTTAGCTATGTAAAAGATGAATAGTGATATGTGTGACAATGATTCAATTCTCAAAAAGTAAAAAAACAACAAGTAAGAGAGCACAAGTAAAGGAGGCGGTAAGACAATCGATAAAGATGGGGGTACCGAGGATATTGCTCCACCTAGGACAATCATTTCAAGTGCAAGAACCCTCTATTATGGTTCCTAATCAGTGCAAGTGAGCCGTGCATATCCTTAATTACATAGTCCGAAATCTAAGGTCATCTATGCCTAACTCTATACATGTCCCAGAGGAGAGATTGAACAACCTCTCATCCTCGCACTCGCATAGAATTGCAATAAGTTCTAGGGATTCCAAGTAATAAATCTCTTCCAAATTAAAGACCTAACCCTTTGGTCTAGGTGGAAGGTCCCTAACCACAATTAAGTCCTAGATACTAAGATCACTTCTGCGCTTCATTCCGTTGCACCCGCAACTAAGCCCCAGGAGAAGGTCATCCCTTAGACCATTCACTCTATTACGGCCGCAAAGAACTCAAGGAATGGAGGAAGAATCTAACACATTGGAGGGGAAAAGGGACGCTCCCGTACCTCTCGACTCACCCTCTCAACCCTCTCCAACCTAGCTTTGTCTAACACTCGTGGTGTGTCACTCACTCACAAGGTTACCAACAAGAACTCTCAACCCTAGTGTCACTCTAGGAGAGTATTCACACAATCAAGTATTCAAGGTTGGAACTCAAATTAAACATCAATTAATTGAAAGCATAATAAAGAGATTCAAAGAAATGAATACATCCTAGGGTTGACAAATACCCAAGTGCCCAGTAGGGGTTTAGCTCTCCATGGAGCTAAGTACAATCAAAGAAATAGAATGTAAAAGCAATGAATCCATAAAATACCCCCTCGATAGTCATGTCGATGGTCTTGTGGAAAGTCATCTACTCATCGTCCGAAGATCCCCTTGTCTAGTATAGGATGCGCCTCGACGGAAGCTCCCCTACCAACTTTCTTCCAAAAAGATGACGATGTCACAGCTGTAGAACCTTTCAAAAACACTAGCCAATACCTCTCAAAACCCTAGCTGAAACCCTCTCTCAAGTTGGGGAAAAGATGGAGAAAAGAATACTGAAATCGGGGCTAAATCGGCTTTAAATATGGCTGGAATTGGGGATAAACACGCCCCTGTGGACGCCCGTGTGGATTCTTTGTTCTACAGCTTTCTCGGCCGGCTGTAAACAGTGCTGCTATAGTACTTTTCTACGTTGTTGCTAAAGTGCTCTGCTGCGGTATCCGGCCTAAAATACTTCCTGAATCCATACTTTCATAGAGGTAACGCAAACGGGCACACGTTCACGTCGTGGATCGCTTTGCTTCTTCAATGATAGAATAGTTGGTGGAGATCTTGTTCTATATGCATAAGTTAGAATGCTTGAGTATGACTGCCATTGTGCCCCTCCAAATAGTTATGCTCACTCAAATATGAGGAGGTTGGCACACACTCTAGCATCTCACACTCGACCTATGTCTTCACGTTTGAACCTTAGCAAGATTTTCTCCAAAAATCGGTGCATTATGATCGACATTGGCTTCTTTCCTTCATAATCGGCCTCACAACCCTACCTGCATAAAAGTAACATAAAAAAACACATATTAGTGTAAAAACCCGAGAAAAGTAATACTTAACATAAGGAAAGAATGCTTCGCATTCATATCGCACAAGCACTTATCAAACTCCCCCACACTTAAGCTTTTGCATGTCCTCAAGCAAAAATCAAACATTTTGTGCATTGATGAAGGAAATATTGGAAGTGCTTGGCCTTAGGTTCACCAAAGTATGCAAAGAGAGCATTCTAGAAGTAAGGGAAATTTCAACAGTAAACATAGTAAATCAAAGGTCTAGCTAAAAACTTGAATTAAAAAGGACAACAAACCTGAAATCGTGAAAGTGTGTGGACTCACTCAAGTCAACCCAGAGTATACTCCTCAAGGCTCTAAGTACATGCGACTTATTTATCTTCAACAAGAAAACAACACGAATTTCAAAGATGGTAGTAGCTTCACACATTCTCTAAGGTAGCCCTTTCCTAAGCGGCCGCTAAGGTGGCTTTCACACTTTCGAGGTGGTAGCTCTTTCTACCGGAGTGGTAGCTTTCACTCATCCTATGAGATATCTCTTTCTCTCATTAGGGCATAACTACTATCCGACTTATGAGAGTAACTTCATACTTCATAGGTGGTAGCTCTTTCTACCCAAAATGCAAAATAAACAAGAAAACTATTTTGTTTCTTTTTTTTATTTTTATTTTTTATTTTTTTAGAATTTAACACAAGAAACAACTACAACTAGTCCCTTTAACATCGAACATGAGTTTCCAAAAGAGTTTAAAGAGTGAGTAGTGCAATGAATGTAAATCGGGCAAAAATTCCTAGAAATTTAAATAAAAATTAGACCATGAAGACATTCAATGTTGAAAAATTCTTCTAAAGCTGAAGAATGCAATCAATGCAACTAAGTTGAACCGCCATTGGCTATGTGAGCATGTATATCAATCAAGAACAATAGAAAAAGATGTATGCCCTATGAAACTCTCCCCCACACTTAAGTTGTACATTGTCCCCAATGTACACATGCAAAAGTCACTCATAATGTATATCAATTAAGAATATATGTTGGAGAAGCAATCAAAACAATACTCCCCTGATTCCTAGTGTCGCGTTTGACGAAGCTAACTCCTTGAGAGTAGTGTTCCAACAGGTTGTGAAGCTCACACGGCCAAGTGTAGTAGCACTTTGGCCGTGCCCATGACAAAGTCTCAATTCCCCAGATGACAAGACCATATGCACGCATACACGAGGGGTTCAGTGAAGCTCAATAAAAACAAAATAACTCAAGTATATAAAAGATAGAACAAGGAAGACAACTCAAGATGTAAAATGAAAATGAACTCAGAAGGGGAATACTTTTACGAGTGAACAAGTCCAAAATAAAGTGCATAAAAGTAAAGAAATGGAAGTAAAAATCAAATGTGGGTGTCACGCTCTGGGTCCTCTACTGGTGGTGGTGGTGAGAAAGTACATGGTAGGTCCACGAGTCTTTGGTATAGGTGATGAGGAAGATCTTTGCGGGAGGCTGCGGGTCTACATCTCAATAGTTGTTATAGGAAATCAAAAGCGGGACATAAGATCGGTATCTTTGGAGCTGTTGTATCGCTTTGCATCTCGATGATCTCGGACATAATATGCCCAGGGTGCTCTCGAGCCTCTCAATATGATCATAGGCTCCTGAAAGGGATACCCGGCTATCCTGGGGTCCCGGCCACCGCCGGGGTGGAATCTCCCGCTGCATCCCCTCCACCCTCGGTGCTCTCAGTGGTGGGTGTGGCCAAAATGTAAACTCCAGGTCCATATCTGCGTACCACGACCATCATCCTGAGCGTATCGAGTCCAAGTGGAGAAGGAAGAACTATATGATCGGCATGCCGTATAGCAGCTCTGAACCCCATCCCCAGAATGAGTCTAGTAAAGTAAGGACCAGCAAATAATACTCCTACTCTCCCACTCTGGCCCTGGTATCGGATATACTCCGCCACAATGTGCCCCAGATGAATGGGCAAGGACCTCACCATGGAATATAAATAAAGTAGTACCTGCCGTGACAAAACACTAGTGTTGTCGCCACGACCATCCACAGACCTACTAAGGACAGTAAACAAATACCTGTAGCTCAGCCTAGATAAGTATGTGGCTTTAGACAAGCCTGGTTCATGTCGTCCCGGTCCACACAATACCTGATAGGCTTGTTGTGGGATCAACGTGCCCGGGTAATCTGTCAGTAGATGTCCATACTCCTCAGTTACTATATATGCCTCATCGTACAAACCAATGCGAATGGAAAACTCAGAAATGCTCATGGCGAATTGACGACCGAACACTCTAAACTGTATATCATTGGCAAACTCAAAAGACGCCAGCACCTCCAAAGTCAGCGGTCGGAAAACTAGCTCTCGTATAGACAATAGCCTCTGCCACCCTCCTACAGCCATAAGTGACTCCAGCTCCCTAACAAACTCATCACCCCGCTGGAAACGGGATTGGCCAAACCCAAGCCCTGATAGTCGCTCCAAAGCAGAGCTTGATGCTCGGGATCCGGAAATGCAATGTGTGCCAATTCGGGTGAAGGTTCCCTAGGGCGCTTGCCTTCTTGCTTCTTCACGTGCGGTGCCATGCCTGCAAGGAATAGTGAAGAGATGATCAAAGACGCTCATTCATAGAATACTACGAAATTCCACATGGGCTTACGAAATTATCCATGCCCGTGTGGATCTCCGAGCGTGAAAAAAAAGCGCACGATAGCATTTCTATTTTCCAAAACAAAAAAAAAATACAATGTAAAACCCAGTTAAAATGCTCTCTAAACATGCATAGACCCTTTTTAAATCAAAAATTTAACGTAACTCAAGTCATTTAATTTACTAAAACAAGAACTGGCAAATAGAGGAGGGATTAGAGATTCACCGAAAGAAAAGAAAAAGATAGGCATGAAAACCTTTAATTGATGCGAAAATTTGCTTGAAATCCCGTAACACAATGATCAGCGAGGAAATTAATCAGGAGCGGCTTTCAGGTGGTTGAAGATGAAGAGGAAGAGAAATCGCAAGGATTTTTAAAGAAAAATTTGCGCATTCCCACGAGCGTGCGGAAATTACACACGCCCGTGCGTCTCCACATGAAAACTGCACAGCGGCAGGTGCACGCCCCTGTGCACTCTCGGGAAAACGCCATTTCGACTCTGAATGCTCTCGCACGGGCGTGTGGAAAATTCCCACACCCGTGCGTCCGATCTACAGGGTCAGCTGCATGCCCCTGTGGCTTCTCTAGACATCCGAGAAATTTCCTAAGTGTTCCGCACGCCCATGCGGAAATGCCACATGGGCGTGGACATTCACAGGTCCACTTCATAGGGGCAAACGCACACCCTTGTGCCTCCTCGGGATGGAGAAAGCTCCTCTGCAGAGATTCGCATGGGCATGCAGAAATTATCCACACCCGTGCGAAGTTCACAAGGTCGCCCACAGGGGCGAGTTCACGCCCCTGTGTGCTCTCGGGATAATCTGCCAAACTCTGTAGAAAATCACACTCCCGTGCGGAAATTACCCACGGGCGTGCGATATTCACATGGTCGTTCACAGGGGCAATCGCACGCCCCTGCGCCTTCTCTAGATGAGCTCACAGTGTAAGTCCACGGGGGTGCGGAAATACCCCGCCCGTCCGTTTTTCCACAGGCGCCTTAGAAAAAAACACGCAAGCTACGCAGAAATTTTTTTGAACATGTTTACACACTCAGAGCCTGCCCTATTATACAAGTTTTACCAGTGATAAACATGAAATAAAGCTCAAACGACACTAAGAAAAATAGGAAACGCTTGGGTTGCCTCCCAAGAAGCACTTGTTAAACGTCACTAAGCTTGGCGTACCTTGTCTTACCTCACTGGGGCTCATAGATGAATGTTGCCCTCTTACCCATGACTTGGAAGCATGATGAGCACAATCTCTTGAAGGTAGAGGGTGTATTATAGTGCTTGGGGCCACCTAGCAACGGTTCATCCAACTTTTTCGGTTCACGTACGTCTCCAACAGCCTTGGAGTGTTTCCGGTGGCATCTCCTACCCCTCTTCATTTTCTGAAGCACCTTCTTCAAGATCCCGGGGGTAGATGGGACTTTTTCCGTCGAACCAAGCATCATTTATTCTTCATAATCATCCTCTTGGTCGAACAAACCCTGGTACGGGTCCGGTTTGAACATTTCCTGCATGTATTCATCAACAATCTCATAAGTAGTGTCTAGAAAATATAAAGTGTCATCAAAATCAAGAGAATGCCGCATGGCTTCAGCAAGGCGGTATGTGAGCTTGTCATCTCCAACTGTCAAAGTTAGCTCTCCGCCGTCCATGTTAATCAATGCCTTGGAAGTCCATAAGAACGGCTTCTCAAGTACCAAGGGTACATCTGCATCCTCATCGACATCTAGCACCACAAAGTCTACAGGAAATATATACTTGTCCACCTTGACAAGTACATCTTCGATGATACCCCTCGGATGTCTCACCGTTCGGTCTACCAATTGTAAAGTCATCCGGGTGGGCCTCAACTCACCCAAGCCTAACTTTCGAAAGAAGGTGTATGGCATGACGCTAATGCTGGCCCCTGAGTCTGCCAATGCCATTTCTTCACCCATATTGCCAATGCTACACTGAATGATAAAGCTTCCCGGGTCTTTCATCTTTCTCGGCATATTCTTTTGCAACACCGTCAAGCATGAAGCATCTAGAATCACCGAAGTACTCTCCTCCAACTTCCTCTTGTTAGTCAACAAGTCTTTCAAGAACTTCGCATACTTAGGCATTTGAGCCAATGCCTCAACAAAAGGAATATTGATGTGGAGTTGTTTGAACAAACTCAGAAACTTCTTCTACTATTCATCCCCTTGGTCATTCTTCAATCTAGAGGGATAAGGGATTCTTGGCTTGAAAGGTGGGGATGCCACCTCCTTCTCTTTGCTTGTTCCCTCTTCGACCTCTATAACCTTTGGTGCGTGTTCTTTTGGTATCTCACTCGGAAGCTTACCTTCAACCTCATGACCACTTCTCTAAGTGATCGCCTTCACCTGCTCTCTAGGGTTGGTCTTTGTATTGCTTGGCAAGCTTTCATGTGGCCTTTCAGAGAGAGAATTCGCAATTTGCCCCACCTGATTTTCAAGGTTATGTAAAGAGGCGGTGTGATTGCAAAGTGTGGCCTCAACTGATTCAAACCTTGTCCTTGCACATTGCACAAATCTAGTTAAGGCCTTCTCCAAATCATTAATTCGGGTTTCCAAACCTGAAACATTGTTTTCCAGATGCGGGGCTTATTGTTGTGGTTGGAAACCCGGTGGACCCATGGCCTTTGGTGGACCCTGATTGCTCCATCAGAAATTTGGATGATTCTTCCAACCAGGATTGTAGGTATTGCTATATGGGTTTCCTTGAGGTCTCATGCCATTACCTACAAAATTGACGTTCTCAACCGAAGATGCATCACCAATAGAGATTGGGCAATTGGAGGAAGCATGTCCTCCACCATACCCGTTGCAATTCATCACGGCCGCTACTCTATTTGAAGTTAGAAGATCTAACTTCTTACTCAAATTTTCCTCTTGAGCCGCCAATGAAATTACTGCATCTATCTCATGGACACCGGCCACCTTTTTCTTCTCCCTAGCATTCCATTGGTAGCTGTTTAACCCCATTTCTTCAATTAATTGACGGGCTTCATCGGGGTTCTTTCTACCTAAGGTACCTCCTACTGCCGTATCTAAGAGTAGCTTTGTACTTGGGTTCAAACCATTGTAAAAGGTCTGAACAATCATCCACTCTGGAAATCTGTTTTGCGGGCATTTTCTCAGGAGCTCCTTGAACCTTTCCCATGTCTCAAATAGAGACTCCAATTCCAACTGAACAAAGAATGAGATCTCATTCCTAAGCTTTACAAATTTTCCGGGAGGGAAATAACAGTAAAGAAAAGCTTCTACCATTTCCTCTTATGTTATAATTGATGCTCTAGGTAATGAGTGTAGCAACAGCTTTACTCTTCCCTTTAGGGAAAATGGGAAGGCTCGCAACTTGATGGGATCATCCATCACCCCGTTTATCTTCAGCATATCACACACCTCAAGAAAACTTTCTATATGACTGTTTGGATCCTCATAGGCCAAACCATCGAACTGGGCGTATTGCTGTAACATGTGGATGAATACCGGCTTCAGCTCAAAGTTCTGAGCTGTAATCGGGGGACGCACAATACTCGATTGTGTCCCAACACTGAAGGTCTAGAATAATCGGATAATGTCTCCTGTTGCTCATTCTGTTCTGCCATGTTTTCAGATTCTTCCACTTCCAAATAAGCTAGATTAGACTGTTCTTGCACAGGCTCTTTCCGTTTTCTTCTGAGTGTACGTTCAAGTTCGGGATCTCCTTCAATCAATATTGAGGGGTTCCCTAGGGTCATAACCTGGAGCTGCACCCAAAAAGAAAGAAAAAGAAATCAGAACGATGATAGAATAAGAAGATATCAAATAGAATGTATGGTAAAATAGCTAAGAAAACAAAATGCAAAGTATCTCTAAATGCCCACTCCCGGCAGCGGTGCCAAAAAAACTTGACAAGATCCCTTGCGTATATCCCATCAAGTGCGGGTTTTTCGAGTAATAATCCCGAATGAGTGGTATCGTATCCACAGGGGAGTAGGGAATAAAAAAACACTTAATTAACTTCTTAGCTATGTGAAAGATGAATAGTGATATGTGTGACAATGATTCAATTTTTCAAAAGTAAAAAAACAACAAGTAAGAGAGCACAAGTAAAGGAGAAGGTAAGACAATCGATAAAGATGGGGTACACGGATATTGCTCCACCTAGGATAATCATTTCAACTACAAGAACCCTCAATTATGTTTAATAATCAATGCAAGTGAGTCGTGGAAATCCTTAATTACATAGTCCAAAATTTAAGGTCAACAATGCCTAACTGTATACATGTCCCGAAGGAGATATTGAATAACCTCTCAACCTCACTTTTCGCATAGAATTGCAATAAGTTCTAGGGATTCAAGTGACAAATCTTTTTCCTAATTGTAGACCCTAGCCCTTTGGTCCGGTGGAAGGTCCCTAACCACAATTAAGCCCTAGATACTAAGATCACTTCTGCGCTTCACTCCGTTGTACCCGCAACTAAGCCCCAGCGGAAGGTCATCCTTTAGACCATTCACTCTATTGTGGCCGCAAACAACTCGAGGCAGGGGTAGAATCTAACACATCGGAGGAAAGGGGCGCTCACGTGCCTCTCGACTCATCCTCTCAACCCTATCCAACCTAGCTTTGTTTAACACTCGTGTTGTGTCACTCACTCACAAGGTTACCAACAAGAACTCTTAACCCTAGTGTTACTCTAGGAGAGTATTCACACAATAAAGTATTCAAGGTTGGAACTCACAATTTAAAAGCATAATAAAGAGATTCAAAAGAAATGAATACATCCTAGGGTTCACAAATACCCAAGTACCCACTAGGGGTTTAGCTCTCGATGGAGCTAAGTACAATCAAAGAAATAGAATGTAAAAGCAATGAATCCATAGAAAACCCCCTTGATAGTCGTGTTGATGGTCTTATTGAAAGTCCTCTGCTAAAGTGGTCAAAGATCCATTTGTCCGGTATAGGATGCGCCTCGACGGAAGCTCCCCTACCAACTTTCTTCCAAAGAGATGATGATGTCGGAGCTGTAGAACCTCTCCAAAAACCTAGCCGAAACCCTCTCTCAAGTTGGGGAAAAGATGGAGAAAAGAATACTGAAATCAAGGCTGAATCGGCTTTAAATAGTGCTGGAATTGGGGATCCACACGCCCCTGTAGACGACAGTGTGGATTTTTTCCACACGGGCATGTGGAAATTCCACACGCGCGTGTGGATTCTTTGTTCTGCAGCTTTCTCGGCCGGCTATAAATAGTGCTGTTATAGTACTTTCTACGGTGTTGCTACAGTGCTCTGCTGCAGTATCCGGCATGAAATACTTCCCGAATCCATACTTTCATCGAGGTAACACAAATGGGCACACATTCATGTCGTGGATCGCTTTGCTTCTTCAATGAAGGAAAAGTTGGTGGAGATCTTGTTCTATATACATAAGTCACAATGCTTGAGTATGACTACCCTTGTGCCCCTCAAATGGTTATGCTCACTTTGAAATATGAGGGAGGTTGGCACACACTCTAGCATCTCACACCATCCTATGTCTTGGCGTTTGAACCTTAGCAAGATTTCCTCCAAAAAAATCGGTGCATTATGATCCACATTGGCTTATTTCCTTCATAATCGGCCTCACAACCCTACACGCATAAAAAGTAACAAAAAAAGCACACATATTAGTGTAAAAAAACCCGAGAAAAGTAATGGTTAACATAAGGAAAAGAATGCTTCGCATTCATATCGCTAAGGACTTATCAACCATCCCCATCATCTCATCGTCTCTTAACCCGGGGGAGTAGAATGCGATCATCTTTTTCAGTCCCTCTTATAGTGTCTAGTAGACCAATCCGATGATGAGAATGGTGATGTAGGGACCGGAGTAGAGGGCCGATCCAGTGCATCTGTGCTTGGTGTCTTAAATACTTGGCCAAAATGTGCCCCAGATGCAACGGCTCACTCTGTACCATGGAGTATAAGTATAGAAGCTCCTGTTTGCTTAAAATTCCAATACTGTCACGCGCGGTTGTTCTCTGATCTAGTTAGGACAGCGTGAATGTATCGATAAGCGAGGTTGAGAAAGGCATGTCACCTTGAGACCCACGGCTCATACTCCCCTTGTCCACACAGCATCCTATATGCTCTATGAGGAGTAAGACTACAAGGATAATCGGTCGGTAACAGATCATACTCCTCGATTCTGATAAATGACTCATCATACGGTCCTAGCGATGAAAAGCGTGTGACACTCGTGTTATAGTGATATCCAGATGCTCACGAACTATATGGCATTATCGCTAATCAAAACTATTGTAAGATCGGTCAAACTTGAAGGCGATAATACCCTCTGACATCAACATAAGGATAGTTGGCTCTCGAATAGACAATAATCTCCTCCGACTTCCCAGCGCGGTGGCTCAGTCAACCTCATCGGCCATATCATCAGTGAATTAAACCTCTCTAAGTGCACTCAAGTCCAGGAATCAAGTCTATCCGAACATGAGCATCGACAGTCACTTAAACTGAGGCTGGTGCTTAGCTATCGCAAACTCCATCTGTTCTGGCTCAAGTGAGGGCTTGTGTGGTTGCTTGTCGGCTTCCGTCTTTGTCCTGGGAGCCATACCTGCATCATTCTAAAATCTCAAAAATACATCACAAATTCATTCTAAAATTCTTCTAAAACATACATCCATCATTTAAACATCAAAATGAAACCCATTCACCAAATTTAATTGAATAAAATCAAGTATGGTGAAGAAAAGAAGGAATGAGGGTTTACAACAAAATGAGATGGAACCTTGAAATCGGCTAGAAAACTCGAGTAAAATCCCTCTAAAATGATGGTGAGAGGTAAGGAGAGTGTAAGGATACGTTCCCTGAGTGGTTGGGCGTGTGGAAATAAAAAAGCGCGGTGATTTATAAAGAAGAATAGACGGCCCTTTTTGGCTTTTGTACATCCACACGGGTGTGTGGAAATTATCTGAGCCCGATGTGACTCCAATTGGGAGATTCACGGTACACACATGCCGCTGTGTGCTCTCGGGATAGCACACTTCACCTCTAAACACATCTACACGGGCATATGGAAATTCCCCATGCCCGTTTGCCCGACTCCCACAAAAGGGCACCCATACGCGCTTATGGCTTCTCGCTCCATCCAGAAATTTCTCTAAGTGTTTCTGCGCCCGTGTGGACATTCCACCGCGGTGTGGATCTTACGAGGGCAATTTATAGGGGCACTCACACCCTGTGTCTTCTCGGGATAGA
Organism: Dioscorea cayenensis subsp. rotundata; assembly: GCF_009730915.1. Classification (NCBI taxonomy): domain Eukaryota; kingdom Viridiplantae; phylum Streptophyta; class Magnoliopsida; order Dioscoreales; family Dioscoreaceae; genus Dioscorea; species Dioscorea cayenensis. The sequence continues at coordinate 72,591 of NW_024087701.1, forward strand.
AGAGAACTCTGCATGGGAAATCACAGGCGTGAGTGTATTACCCACACCCGGTGTGTAGTTCACGAGGCGGGACACGAGGCGGACACACAACCACTGTCTTCTCAATATAGAGCTACGAACTTCTCTGAGAGAAACACGCCCGTGTGGAATTCCCACCAGGCATCGACCATCACAAGGTCATTCACGAGCGAGACACACCCCTATGCCCTCTTGGGATGGTGTGAATGAAAAGCCTTCGCCCGTGTGGAATTTCCACATAGCCATGTGTCTTCTCTGGATAACTTTGAAAAAATTACAGACCCTGCATAAAAATTTTGCACAATTTTATACATACAAAGCATGCATATACTTTGAAAACTAACAAGAGAATCATGAAAATTATGCTCAAATGACCAACAAACTTGCCAATCACAATTATGCACAAGAAAAACACAACAATTGCATGTAAACATCAAGATACCAACACTCAATCTCTTATACATGCAAACACTAAACTAAAATTTAGAAAAATAGTAAAGACTTGGGTTGCCTCCAAGAAGAGTTTGTTTAACGTCGCTAAAGCTTGGCGTACATCTTCTTACCGCACGAGGGGCTCATGGATGAAGGTTTTCCTCTTACCCATGACTTGAAAGCATGATGAACATAGTCTTTTTGAAGGTAGAGGGTGGAGTTATCAAGTTTGTTGCTGATAAGTGCTTGTGTATTAGTAATACAAAGTATTCTTTTCTTATGATGAGCATTTCTTTTCTCAGATTTTATAACTAATACATGTGTTTTTGTGTTCTTTTGTGCATGTAGGATTTTGGAGCCAAATATTGAGGAAGGAAGCCAAAATAGATTGTGATTGCACTTTGTTGATGGAATCTTAGAGTGAACAAACATGAAGATACAAGTTGTGCTCGAAAATGTGTGAATGTGTGTCAACCGCCATGCGCTCAAGCAATTAGGTGGTTTGTAGGGTAATAATCTAAAACAACAAATGAGTAAAGAATGAAATGGCTAGAGTAATAATCTAAAAGTTTCCTAGAATTCCCTTAATGTCCCCGACAGCGGCAAAAAAACTTGATCGCTTCCCGCGAAGTGTGCGGGATCGCCAAGTAATACCTCGTGCAAAGACACGAGGATCGTATTCCAGGGGCTAAGGATCTCCCTATTACTCCTTCTCGAGCTATTATCTAGCCTAAGATCTTAAGTGATGGGTTTACTCTACTAAAAACAAATAAAACTAAACACAAGATTTGCTAGCAAATTAGAGAACAAGCAATAAGCAAGCAAGAGAATCAATGAAGTGCAAAAGGCCTATGGATGTGGATCCCCTTGAGGGGTTATCATGCAACATGGATGATGATTTAAAGATGCAAGGGTAAATTGGACCATGAGATTCCAAGATTAGAACAACCCCAATTTCTCGTGATTGAACCCTAATCCCATACGAACATAGATAGGAATTTCTTCCAAATCTACATTCCTACGATTGCATTAAGTACAAGGAAATCTCGCTTAGGAATAAACCTACTCTTCTTGGATTAAACCTACATGGAGGGCTACCAAACACCCGATTTCTGCGTGATGATACAAGTATCCCCCTTCTAATCCATTCATGACCTAATACATGCGAGCAAGTCACATCTACATGCATCATTCATAAAAGAGCTACGGATTTCTCCTTGGTGTAACACTTAGCATGAAAACAATGGATTAGATCTCAAAAATACCCAAGCATAGAGTTAACAAGCAATCATCCAAAATACATGATAAAACCCCCCAAGGTTCACCAACACCCGGTGGCCTTGAGGGGTCTAGTGTCATCATCTCATAACAAAGCATACAATCAAGCAAAACATGAAACAAAGACATAGTATGACACTCCCTAGATGAAATGGTGAAGGATGGGGCGAGAATATGCGAATACGCTTCCCCGCTAAAGGAATGC
>NW_024087702.1:0-19736 GCF_009730915.1 Dioscorea cayenensis subsp. rotundata
TTTCATGTATTGCTTTTTAGAATTTGTCACAAAAAAACATAATATTAATAACACGATATATTTGTCACAGAATATTTAAATTGTCTTTGAAAATATTTCCCTCCATCTTCATTGGGTTGAAGATTTCGCACCAAGTTTTTTGTGACATTATCATGTGACAATTTAAAATATTGTCACATAAAATACTTGCTCCAAGGAAGTAAGTGACAAAATAATAATTTTGTCACATTATGTCCTTTTTGTGACAAAAATCTAATGTGTCACAATGTAATTTGTCACTAATTGACAAATTTGTTGTAGTGTTAAGATATGATGTCTCCTTATAGAATTAATATGAAAGACATGCATGTAGGTATGAGGATACTAATCTCTCATAAACTCTTTCTTGGGCAATATAACAAACAACTTAAGAGCATTACAATAAAGCTAATTGATGCACAACACTAGAGATTCAAAACCCCACCAAAACAAATATATAAGCATCAACTTCACCAAGGTATCCATTATAAACTTATTCATCAAATCCCTAGTACAAGAAAAATTAAAGAAGTTGATGATTACCTAATAAAGCATGCTTGTAGGCATACAAATCGGGCTTACAACACAAGGCATGAAAACAAAAAGGCAAAACCTTGACAAGATAACTACAACGCATAATATCTTGAATATAGAAAATCTAGTATTGGCAACTGCTCTCCAGATTAAAAAAAACTACACACACATGCAATTACCCTTAATAGACGTAATTCATAAAGGACTTCTAACACTTTTAATCTTGGGAACCCATCTCCTTCTTGACACTAACAAGATCAGATACTAGATGGGGTGGGTGAGTTATGGTTGTGCCTTTTTGAAGCCGCAACTCGGTGGTAGCATTGAGAGATAAGCGACAAAATTAGCATTGATCGGTGATGGAGGTATAAAAATAAACAAGATAAGGTTTGGTAGGGAGTTAACAAGTGATAAGGATACTACTTAATTTGAGAGAGAATTTGTTAATGCTATGTTTGGATTGAGGGCCGGTGAGGGAAAGTAAAATAAAGCTAGGGTTTTGGGGGTCATAGTAAGCCCTTACCTCGTTTGGATAGATATTTTTAATTTAATGAAGGGAAAGAGAGGGTTAACTTTGACTCTCCAAAACCCTCCAAAATCCCACTTTTTCTAGCCCCCGATTTGGGGTGCCAGGGGAGGGAGATTCTCGTAAAAATTTTAAAATATTTTAAAAGACCTTAATACCCTTAATTTTTTAAATTAATTATATAACGCCACTTCATAAGTTTCTTCTTTCACTTTTTTCAATCTAATTTTATTTGAATTAAGTATTCACATGACACCCATCGCAGATCCTTGTTTTTATGTAATTCTTTTTTATTTTCCTATTTGTTTATTTGTTTGGTTATGTTGTGTTTTTTATTTGTCAATTCATCCTTAGAAGAATTTATCTCAATAGAATTTTTTACTATCCAAATTTTATTCGAAGTATAAATAAAATTAAAATTTTCTTTGAGTGAGGAAAAAAATTTAATAATTATCTAATTCAACATGATTATTATGCTATGAATTAAAATATTAGAATATGTTTACTAACAATATGATAAAGTGATTTTGTGATGATCCTAGTGATCCAATAGAGCTATAGGAGGAATTGGTCTTTAAATAATGTATGATATATTTCCAAAAAAAAAATAAATTGTGGTATTTGAGAAGAGGCAAATTTAAAGTATAAAAATAAAAATCAAAATAATAACAATAATTATAATTATAATACTTATTAAAAAAATTTACTTAAAGTGTGAATTTATTTGAGATATTTATAATACATGTGTTTAAATCGAAATAAGTAATTTTTTATTTAATAGTAAGGATATAATTGGTAAATCATATTATTATATGTAATTTTCTTTCATTTCTTTTTCTTAACCAAACAAGGTTTATCAGAAAACCCTCATTTCCTTTCCCTTCATAAAATTTGTCTATCCAAACAAGGGTTGAACCCTTCCTTTCCTTTCCCTTACATTCCCTCCCCTTCCCTCCCCTTCTCTCCTCTTACCTTTTCTTCTACTTTTTAATCCAAACACTATATAAATGACTTTCTTTTGTAGTTTCTTGCCCAAATCGGCTTAGCTTTCCATCCTATGGAGATTTTTATTTTACCTTATTAATTGGCTAATCATCAAGATCAAGATCTAGTGACTAAGATGAGATGGCAACGTGCCAACGATTCTAATCATGCCACATGTCTGGATATTCTCCCATATGGCATATATATACCCCTCATATTTGTGTATTTTCTAATATGTTACGTTCGGTTCTAGGAATTGGGCTATTGGAGGGTTGTTCAGTTGGGGAAAGATTATCGTACATATCCTTATTAACAAAATTTAATTAATAAAATAAAATATCTAATATTTTTTTTTAAATAATTTAGTGATAATGAACATACAAATTTTTCCATTTTATATAAAATTCTACTTCAAGTTTTATGATTATTGAATGAAAATAAGATAGGCATGGCTCACAAAAAACATCCAATATCATGAATGCACCCATCCACGTATATGACCTCTTTAATAGTCATGCTATATAATTGTTATAATTGTGTCAATTTATATATGACCAATTTATAATCCATTTAATAATATATATAGGATTATTTAGGACTTTCATTGAAATGTTGTTTTACATAGTATATACTCATTTCATTTCAAATTATTTATTATTTTAGGGATTTTTGTCAAATTATCTGTCACTTTTAATAATTTTATAAAACATTAATAATGTTTTTCCCATTTCTCCCCATTCTTAGTTAATTTAGTTTATTTTAAGAGAGTGTGTATTGATAGGAGTAAATAATTCCAATAAAAAGATAAAATTGTCCTATCATAATATTATTGAACCGGATAAAGTTTACTATTTGGATTTATTAGGAGATGTCAAGGAGTTGGGATATAACATTAAGAAATCTATTAGTCTATTTTACATAAAAGTTTGGGGAACATTGAAACTCATGTCATGATGATAATATGAATGCTTACTTAAGCAATTAAGGAAGAACATGACAGTGGATGTATATGTTGAAACATCAGATGTAAATCACGACAAGAGCTTGCCGGATGTCTTACTATCTAATGATGAGAGTAATGATTGAAGCGAATCAAGTAAGGATATTGAGAACAAATTAAATGAAGTCCTGTTCATCAATTATGCTTCAGATGTTGATGATGAAAAAGAGGAGGCTAAAGATAAGCTCAAGAAAAATTTTCAGTTCAAAAAAGAAAATAAAAAGGAATGATTGTGAAGGTCATAATGGTTGTTGGGATGGAAGACAACCTAATAAAGATAGTGATGGGGAAAAGCTCAACATAGAAAGAGATGGTGGAATTTCAATATAGATGGAGATGGAATTGGGGGACAAGAAATTATAGATAGAGATAGAGGACATGACAATGTAGAAGGAGATGGGGGGCAACCCAATATAGAATGAGATGGTGGACAACACAATATCAAAGGTGGTGGACCCAATGATTGTAGAGTATAAGCTAATGAAGTTGTGAAACATACTACTACTGCTAGTGGTAAAGTGAGTGGTTTTTAGAGTGAATATATAGATTCATTTTATCTGAAGAGTTATGAAGACACTAGTAAGAATTCTGAGGCAGAGGACAAAGAGGCACAAACCTGAAAAGAAAATTTATAACCCAGATGTGTCACTAGAGGATTTCCCTATGGACCTCAGGTTTCCAAATCTGAAAATGTTCAAGAATGATCTTGTGGAGTTATCAACTAGAAAAGGGCTTGAATTTAGATAAATAAAAAATAATGTAGTTAAAGTGAGGGCTAGATATTTTGCAGAGAGTTATGGGTGGTTGGTATTGTGTTCATGGTGTAGTAACAAGAAAATGTAACATGTTAAACATTAAGGAATAAAAGGGTGACTGCACATGTTGTAGCCAAAAGATTTGGAGAAGTAATCAATGCTATACCTTTCATTAGGCCTAGGCACCTAAGACAATGGTGAGAAGGAACCTAGGGGTATTTTATCTCTATGAAGGTCAATAGAAATGCTAAGAATTTGGAGATTAAAAAAATTTAGAAGCAATTCAAAGAAAACTTTAATGTTTTGAATAATTATGCCCTAGAATTGAAAGAAACAAATCATGGTAGTAGTGTCTTCATTGATTCTTATAGGGACCATCTTGATCAGTTATCCATTGTCCAAAAATGTACATATGTCTCATAGCCATAAGAGAAGAATTCTTAGCTTGTTATAGGAGACTCATAAGAGAAAACTAACTTTCGTTAGTCTCTAGACTAATTTTACCCATTTTAGACATTAGAGGGGCTCGATTTAGCACAATTGGACTAGAGGACCTAAGCAGACCTAGCTGAAGAATGACCATTTAGGAACTCACCCCACAAAAACAAAAACAAAAAAAACAAAAGAAGAAGAAGAAGAAGAAGAAGAAGAAGAAGAAGAAGAAATTTATGTATGTAATTATGTGTTTATAATTAGGCCCATAAACATGATGGTTTGTTTTTATCATAGGGAAATTTATGAGTATCTATCAATGACTTTCTTTTCCTTTTTCCCCAACACATGAGAGCACATGAAAACCTCAACACTTGCTTTGTTTTTCTTATTCAGTCCACAAAGGATTCAATTATCCAAATTTAATATAACATTTCTATGTCCTGAAACATTCCTTTTGAAATGTAATTAAGATCAAGATAATTGTTAAGAAAAATATATAAAGTGGTAACATGCCGGCTATTATATTGATCGGGATCTCTAAAACTTAGAGAAAAGAAGCTTTTATCTTTTCAAAGAAAAAACATACATCTCTATATAATATACTGATGTGCTCACATGTAGTTTATGGGTCTATTTTTATGTTTTTTCCTTTGTGAAAATAAGCTTTAATCTACATGCTAATATGCTAATTAGGATCTCTAAGGAATTCTATAATTATTTAGGGTAAAAATCCCATGCTAATAAAATCAAAACAACTAGTCTGTAATTGTGCATTAGCAAACCAATACTGATGCCTGACCTAATTAGTCTATGTGTACATGTATTATCTCCACGAAAATAAACTTGGCCAATGACATAATATTTACTTATTAAAAGCATTTAGAATTGTGTATTCCTAATTAACTTGCATTCATGTTGATTCTTGTGGAATATAAGTTGGAGGAAAGCTTAATAAAATAACCTAATTCAAAAAATTATAAACTTTCCTTGATCTATAATAGAAATAACACAAATAAAATTTAATAATCCACATTCTCCAAGCTCAATTGGTATTCCAATTCAAAACTAACAATATGTGAACATGAAATATTTCTATTAAAAAAAAACCTACCAAACATCATCAAACAAGAATGAAACCAAACCTTGTTGAAGTTGATGTCCAATTTCAAACAGATCAACCAAGGATTTTACAAGTAGATGAGCGATTGGTGATGGGCTCAAGAGCACAAAGAGGAATTTGGGAGATAGCGGATGGATCTAGAGATCACAGTATCGGATGTAGATTGGAAAAGAGGAGAGAGAAAATCTAAACTTATTTACAAGGGTAAAATGATAATTTTGAAAATCAGAAAACCAATCTACCAGAATATTTTGGACGAAATGAAAATCCTCCATCATGAGGAATTTTATTGCCATTAAAAAAAATTACTATTTATGCCTATCCTGGTTACCAAACAAGGTCAACAGTAAGAATCCAAGTGGGTTGCCCAGGGAATAGTATCCCCATCGCCATCCCTACTTCCCACAAGAAAGAGATGCACTACCCCAAATTCCCACAATACAATTAACATAAAGTTTGAAACTAAATTAAAAGTAAAAATCCATTAATAAAACTCATAATGCATATCTAGCACAATAATTTCATATTTTAATAAATTTTTTCTTCATTCTTGAAATCATTTAGCTCAAGAATCCACTACCACTAGCATCTTGACATGATAACTCCTCCTTCAACAATAAATAAAATAAAATTATAAATTATGTCAAGATTAAAAATAAAATTATATGAAAAACATATTTACCTCATCATTCTCATCCTCCTCTTCACCAAATGTAGAACAAATAGGTTGAATTGTTGACCAAATATAAGAATCTTTAAAAAAATAAACAAGTAACTTTTGAATAAATAATATTAACTTAATCATAATAAATGTAAGTAACAACATTAATAATACAATACCTTTCAACAAATCTTGTGTGCGTATCAATGCTTCTATTATGTTTAGCTAAAGTCTATTGCAATGCCTATTTATGAAGATTCTGAAGTCACAGTAGACACAAAAATTACCAAAATGTCTCTTGCAATTAATTTCAAAGTATTTCAAAGCATTTTTCCACCAACTCAAAATATAAAAAACGGCTTTCATTCCACCAACTCAAAATATAAAAAACGGCTTTCATTGGCAATATAGACTCTTCCAAATAATTATCCAACTCTCACTTCACATTCTCCATTTGACACCCATGAGAAGCAACAAACACTTGATAATTATTGATGAAATTTGCATCATCATCATCAGCAGCATCATCATCATCATCATCATCATCATTTGCCAATAGTTGTGAAGAATTATCCTTAAAACTAGTATATTCATTTAATTTTAATTTAGATAAATATTCCTCCACTAAATCATAATAAAGAGTTTGAATTTTTTATTTTAATTTTAGCTTTTGTTTTACCCTCATCATAGACAATGGGAAAATACATCTCCAACAACATCAACTTGAATTTAGGGTTCAAAACAATTTTTACACCCATGATATTATGAATTCTATCCCAATATTTTTCAAATTTTAACTTCATTCTCAATGCCATTGACTCATATAGTCAATCCTACAACTAAAATTTTGCCAAAGCTATGCTAATCTAACAAATTTTAAGAAAATAAAAGCTAGTTGTAGGATATTTGGTCCTTGAAAATAACTTAATCACATTATGAAACAACCTCAATCTATAACAGACCTCCTTGGTCTTTTCCCATTCTTCATATGATGGACAACATTTATAAAGAGATTCATGTTGTATCAAGCATTTACAAGCATCCTTATAGCCAATAGCAATATTAAGCATAAAAAAAGTTGAATTCCACCTAATCTTACAATCTAAAACTAATTTGTAGTGAAATTCAGCTTTAGTTGATGCACAGTCTCCTCAAACTTTTCAATTCTGACTTTGATTAAACGACTTTATTGTTCTTGATCTCTCATGCTAAAAAATCTTCATTGTATCACTTCTTATTGTAGTTCCAAAAATAGATTTGAACAATTGTTGAATAGAACTAAGAAATCTTGAAATCCAACGTACTCCACCATTTTTCAGAGGATACTGATGCATAATGATCATTGTAGCCATCTTCTTCCTTATGACTTCTTAATCATAAACATAAGTTCTAATTGACTGTTTGCACTAGCCTCGACCTTAGATTTCAACAATGCTTGCTTATATCTCATCTTTTCCTTTGTGGGCATATAGCATAGTTATAATATAAATGCTTCGCCCCATTTTTTTTTTGTCTTTCCCACAATAATTGAATATAACCTTCCACTTATCATCAATCTTTTGTCTCTTATAGTGATTACAAACTTTGATTTTAACCCTTGTTTTCCACTCAAAACTAATTCTTCATTTTGACCCATAGAAAAGATTGATGATGCGGTTGTAATTGAGGCATCTTCTTCTCTTGGTATAGATTATGCAACACTTTGCATTGGTGAATCATTATTTTGTGTAGATTGAGTAACATTGTTAGCCATTTTTTTACCTATCATTATTATAGCTTATTAAAATCTAGTAATTAGTGAGATTTTCATGTTATAAATTAATGTATTCAAATAATGACTAGCCAAGTAAGAATGTTTTATTCCAAAATAAATGAAGTTGGCCTTTTGTAAACAAAGAGAATTATCACTATTAGAGTGATGAACATATACTTCCATACGATTAATCTAAGGCCTCGTTTAGTTCTCGGGATGGAGATGGGAATAGGGTGATGAAAATAGGGATGGGGATGGGGATGTAAGATTGGAGATGGGAACAAAAGTAATGTTTGGTTGGAGGAAATATGAATGGGAATAGGAAAAGTTAAGGGGAAGAGACATATAAAATTACCTTTGTACCCTTTGAGTATTTTATTTTAAAATATACACTTTAATCATTTTATATAAAAATCATTTAAAAAGTTAAGATTGGATAAAATTTCTAAAATAACAGTAAAAATTATCTATTTGAAAAATTAATTATTTGAGATATTTATAATCAAATTTAATTATTTTTATATACAAAATAATTAACAAATTAAAAACTGATAAATTTTTAAATTCATTATAAATATCCATTTGCAATATTTAATTTTTTGAGATAATTATTATTAAAATTTTAAATAATTTAATACATTTTTGTATTTGAAAAAATTCGAGGGTGATAGCCAACATTAAACTATTAATTAAGTTAATCCATTTGGGGAATTTAACTATAAAGAAACATCAAATGAATTAGAGAAACGGCGGAGCGTATGCAATGTTACCGGTTGTGATGTGATGAAGAAGGCATTGTCGGTGTAAGAGATAGCGGAGGAGTGATGACAAAGAAAAAAGGATGCTAACTGCTGTGGCCTCTCCTCTTTGATGAATTAAGGCTTCGTTAGGGCATACAATTTAAACAATGAATTTTTACATTTGTTAGGGGTAACATAGTAAAAACACCTATCAGAATTGTGTAAACCCACCAATATTAGGAGGAACCACCGTGCAGGGTTTGGGGTGCATCCATGCCTCCCCCATGCCATCCCCAAATAATTTGATGCATACCCAAACGTGGGTATGTACCAAAAGAAGGAGTGTGGATCACTCCCTAAAACCAAATGGGGCCTAATTGTTCATAGATCTATAATTTTGTCAGTGTTGCAAATTAGGAAGAAAAACATGAAACAAGAAGGTATTCTCTTGCTCATATTAACAAGCTTCTTCACTGAATTATGTTAAATGCAGTAACTATTTGCTAAAACTAGGGTTCTCAGAGGTTGACCAGAGGGATTACGAATCCAACAGCCTTTAGACTAAAAACCAAGAAATCAAATGATTAATACGAAGATTAAGGAGATAATCAAAACACGCCTCAGTGACCTTGGGAGATTTAGTGCACCAACGTGGTTGGACTAGGAATGAGACGAATCAGGTCTTGTATGAATCAAGTATTGAAGGGAGGGAATAAGAAAGCTAGGGCTATTTTTCAAAGGAGAGAGACATGAGATTCACTAGCATTTGGTTAGATGTAGTTAAAAATATAGTAGATTTTCAATTACAGTGTATTTGTAAATCCTAGAGTTGAAAATGCAAGAAAGTCAAATATAGTGTTTGGTTGGCTGTCATTGAAAATGCTGGATTTCAAAATTTTGTAATTGTTTGGAAGGATTTGTAAATCTGGATTTTGGTAATATGTGTTTTGTTGAATGTATATTCAAGATATAAACACCATTGGTAAGGTTACCCCCACCTTGGGTCATCATTAAATTTAATTAATTATAAATGTTCAATGAAATGTTATTAATAGTAACAAAAATAATTATGTATATAATTACTTAATTTAATTTATAATTATATTTTCATTACAATTTATTATTATTTTTAATAATTATATTAAATATATTTCACTATTTATGGTTTTTTAAAGCAAAGTATTGATAAAAATATAATAGTAACCATTTATTATTAAGATAAAATAATATCATGCCTTTATTTTTAATTTTTTTCCATTTTACTCTCACCACATGCTTCTCTAAGTACTAATAATGTATATTCATTAAATGTTTTTTATATTAAATTTGATTACATAAATATAAAAGCAAAATTTAATTGACAAATGTACAACAAAAAAAATGGTTTTTACACATACATTCCTCTATTGATCTAGTCTTAAAAAACATTTCAGCAGCATAGTCGATCCTAGATCCAACAAGAGTGCATACATATTAAAACTTATATTTAAGCTAGTGTAAGTTTCTATCAACAAACACTAGCTTACATTCCTGTGAATTAACAAATTAAAGATATGTACATTGGAGAAGAAATATGATAAAGATGGTAGAATATAATGGGCATGAGATGTCCACCACATGTGAGGAAATGCACCAAGCTTGACAAATTCATGCTGAAAAAAAAAACATAAAGAATAAAAATTAAATCATACATAAATAGGAGTGGAAAATGAACGCGAGAAGGATAACATTTTGTAATAAAGAATTTTTTTTACTATTTCTACATTTCAAAGGTTCCATCCAATTGGCACAAAGAAATTTTCCACCCAAATCTTGTGAAAGTTGTCACGCCCCGACCCGCGGGCCCACGGGACGCGACAATCGCCGCAGCAATCCCGAGGAGGGATACCCCGCCACTCAACCCTCAGGATGCCGCAAGGCTAATCAACACACCTGGAATTCAACAATATACATATCGCAGATATAGAGCGAGAAAAACAATGTTACACAACTACAGTAACAACAACAACAACAACAACAACAACAACAATAGGATACAGGAAATATAGAGGTTCACAAAAAATACACAGGGAAACACCCTAACAACAGTAGGAAATGGTAATACACAGAAGTTTAAGAGTATTTAAATACTAAACCATGCAACAAGGTTTTCTACACACTAGTGGATCCATAGGTCTTATAACATGTTCCATGACAATAATAACATACATGAACCAAGAAAAATACAATAGGGGATAGAACGAAGCAAATGCCCAAGACTGCTGCCACACGAGTCACACCTACTACCGCAATGCAGGTCGGGAGAAAGAAAGAGGGATGAGTAACTAAAGTTACTCGGTGAGGGAGGTTAGCACAACCTTAGCGGAAAAAAATACACCCCTAACAAAGAAAAATAATAATAATGAATCATCAAAATAAATGCTTTTACCAAAAGTAATACAAGTTTAGAAACATTAACATACATAATAGAAGTCTTTAAAAGAAGTAAAACAACATAATAATACCAAGAAAACCCTTTTTACCCCAACTAGGGTTTACAACACAAAAATTATGAAACATGGTTTTGAAATAAACATAATACCCAACACTCACCCAACATAGCATGGTCTAGAAAACTCTCTAAACTTTCGCCGTGGCCATGGCTAGGTTCAGAACCGCCAAGGTACTCATGCCCTTGACGTTGACCCATCGGGTTCACCCGGTTGGTGACTCGGCCACTGATGAATATCCGATCGTGGCTCTACACTCCCACCGAAGCGGCCCTCGTAGTAATCAGCCGGTCCCACACGCCACCTCAAAAAGGTCGGGTCGTGAAGACCGCCCTACTCGCGAGAGGATATCACCAAAACAATCACCACAATAAAAATACAACTCCACTCGGAGTACAATATCCAGTTATAATCATAAATCAAGAATACCTCGGCCATTTGCACGAGAACAAGATAAATACATAAGCAAAGCCCAAACTTTTTAACACAAAATAATTTGCAAGTCCCAACACAAGCAACAACATGGAAATCCTTTTTCCTCTCAACAATTCAAAAATTTGTTCCAAGCCTAACATTTCACGAAACAAAGGTTTTCCACAACAATTCTCAAGTTTTATACTAAATAAAGATTTCACGAACTCATGAATATGTATATTAATCACAATTCCCACGATAACAATTCAAATGCCAAACGAGACATCCAAGATTTTTCTCGAGTAATAACTATCATTCACCAAAAATACCAAACAAGTATAAATCAATAAAAACTTACTTAAAACATAATATGCATATATATATATATATATATATATATATGTATATAAATATATAGCTATTGGCATTCTTCTAATAAAGCTATGCTAAATAATTCCACTCACAGAAAAGGAAATTTGTCTTCCTCGCAAGCTACTCCTCGGCTAAGCCTTTGCCTCCATCCAAGACTTCTTCTCCTTGCCAAAGCATGACAAATCACAACAAAAAAATTAGCAAAAAGCGAAAACAAAACAAAGAAAACCCCAAGTTTCTAACAAACAACCCTAATTCGATCCTAGGGTTGGCTCAAAAACTAGGTTTAAAGGTTCCCAATGAGTTTCTAGGGGTTTTAGCTTCAATCTAATCCAAAAGAAATAAAAAGAAACAACTAAAGATTGCGGGTTGCTTTACAGTAACCTCGGAATTGCTACAGTAAACCGACCTTAAAACTAAGATTTTCTCCAAATTTACAATACCAATTCAAGAAATTTCACCACAAGCATCCTCAAACATGAACAACAAATCAATGGCTTCAATTTAAGCCTACAAACATGCAAATCCATGGAGAAATTCTAGGTTTTTAAAAAAAAACTAAAACAAGGAAAATACAAGAATAAATACGGTATGAAACCCAGGGACGGAACTAAGGGGGGGCTAGCAGGGGCTTCAGCCCCCCCTCGGCACCGGCAAGGTTTTTTTTTATGTTTGGCCGGAAAACATTGAAGTTATGGAACCATGTAAACCAGCCCCCCCTTTAGCCATGCTAGCCCCTCCAGCACCCCCTCATCCGCCTTGATAATCACTACATAGATACTAAAGACAATGAGGAAGAACTTTTGTATTCAACTCGACCTCAGAAAACATTTGTACAAGTCGGGATAATTCATGGAAGATGAGATGTTCAAAGGAAAAGCAGAAAACCAGCCAAGTTTGAAGCTTTTTATAATTTACAGAAATTTCGATGACTGAAATGAAACTGGTGCATTGAGAGCATGAGTTAATTGCATTCTGGTTAAACCAAACCAACTAATGTTGCCTCGAACTAATGTGCATCCATTTGATTATCTCATCCCGGCCATTCATTTGGAAAAACTAATCTTGACTCTTGAGGTTGCCTCGAACTTAAACCAATCATCTTGATGAAATTAATCTCAGCCCGTTCATTCATTCCCTCTCAAAACTAACCAACATTCAAACATTTGAAAGGTCAATTTTACCCTTTAATCAAAAATCTATTTCCAGGTTTCAAAATATTCAAAATTCCAGCTTTGCTGCTTCTTCAACCTAACTGCTTCTACACTACACTGCATCCTCTCTACTTTTCACTGAGTATGTATATTTTAGTATTTATAATTATTTGATTATATAATCAATGATCACTTCTTATTGAAAATGAGAGAATGAATGTATTAAATTTATGGGTGAAATAAATATAACATGAATGATAAACTTCATTTTTATAAATATGCCTACAATGTGTTTGATTAAATGCCTTGATGAGTTAAAATGTTGAAAATATCAAATATCAAATATTAATATGTATCATAATGTATATATGTATAAGTAAATAATGTTTAGTATTAAATCTATATAGTAAAATGCATAACAAAATAGGTTTCAAACTTTCAATAAGACTAGTTATACCAAAGGTTTCATAATCATAAATATTCATTAACACATAATAAAATTGGATTCAATGATGTAACATATGATGCATCCTGAAGACTTTTCGGTGATTGAACATATGATGCTTGAGGATCAACTTACTACTTTTATTTATGATGTGCGACATGATGAAGATTTTGTAAATATCGGGGACTTGGGAGGTTTTGCTATAAAGATGATTGATACTGGCAAATGTACTATTTTTCCACTCGTTTATCGTCTTATTGAGTTGGCATTGGTTTTTGCGATTCTGACGACTAGTGTTGAGAGGGCATTTTCGTGATGAATATTGTGAAAACCCGACTTGCGCAACAAAATGGGAGGCGAGTGGATGAGCGATAGCATGATTATCTATATTGAGAAAGAGGTTTTTTGCAACTATTGACAATGAGGCAATTCTACAATGTTTTTCAAAAATGCAAACTCGTAGTATTCGATTCACTCCTCTTAGCGACATCGTCATGACGGATGACAATTCTAGCTCTAGTGTGCATAGATAAATATTTTTATGTTTTTTGTGATTAATTTTAATTAAATGTCACAATATCGCACTATTTTTGTATTGAATACAATTTATGTTGATTGAAAAATTTTTTAACATTTTGCCCTCAGCCCCCCCTATCAATAAATCCTGGTTCCGTCCCTAATGAAACCATAAATCCAAGCTTACCAAGTTCAAGAGTGAGGAAGGAAGGAAGAGGACAAGAATCTCGCCGGAAAAGAATTTAGGAAGAGGGAAGGGTTCGGCCAAGTAGGGAAGAAGAAGGAGAAAAAAAGAAGAAGATAGGTTTTAGGGAAAATCGTCTTTGCTACGAGGAGCAGGGTTGCTACGATGGCAGGGCTGCTATCAAACCCGAGGCTTCTACGAGAGCAGATCGCTCTGAATCGATCACTCTGAGAACCGGTTTTGCTCGAGGATCGAGTCGCTTTCTGATGACTAGGTGAAAATCTATAGCAATGGGCTAAAGCAATCTATAGTAAACCCTGGTTATAACAAAAGTCATCATCCATCTAAAGAACATTCGACCTCTTGCATCGTCTCCCATTAAGTACTGGTATACCATTCTAACTTGTCATGTGGAGTAGCATACTTTTGCAGTTTTTTACATTATGTCCAAAGCTCTTTTACAAAGCTTAATGATCGGCTAGATTTAACTAATTTGAATGCATCTCTGATTGTAGTGGCTAGTTCACGGATTGTATCATCTTTAGTGTTTGCCTTGCACTTTGCTTTTCCTTTCTTTTTTTGTTGTGAGCTTGTTGCTGACATAAGTTCAAAAGGACTACCTCAATTTTAGGTCACTGGTGAGCCATTGTCCTGTGAATTTGTCTCTCCAAAAGCCAAATCATCATAACGTACATTATGGTGAGACTCTTCCAGCTCTGTGTTGAAATCCATTTATACACCAATAATATTCTCAAATTAAATAGCATGACAACCACTAGCTTGGTCATTGCCACATATAGTTTATAGTAGGTCATAAACCTCAGTAGATTTTCAAATATGGCTTATCTTGTGCATGGACTTGTATGTCAATAAATAAATCTTAAAATCATCAATTAACATTTGAATATTTAAGATACAAATAAATATACAATATAACAAGTACCTTAACATAATCTCTATACTCTGCCTTACCCATAAAAATCATATTTAGATTGTTATCCCAACCCATACCACTCATTTCTTTCAATTTTTTAATTCTTGCCCACCGTCTATGTATTGTCCTAAGATGATTACCCATATTAGCCTATGTAACTGTCACCCCAAATGCATCTCTCATGGCTCAAATAGCACGAATGAATTGCTTGTGGCTTAACCCTCTATCAACTTTCAGTCCTTGTTCAACCTGACTGGCCATAAATCCATAAATATTATAAAATAACGGTTTTCAGTTGGTGTCCACTTCTTATGTCCCGATGAAACTGTTGTGTTCTTCATAGTCAATGAATTTTAGCTATCCATTTCTACATTGTACCCTTCTATTCTATAATAAAATTTGATACACAACAAACTATGACAATTGTTTATTGTACATAATATGTGAAGTAGTAAATTCATAAAAGTAAAGCACGATATTATTCGAATTAAGAAAGTACAAAAATAATTCAGTTGTATAATAATAGGAACCAATATCAAGTTACACATCACTATTTTTATATAAATACTTTACAATATTTAGTGTAAGTAGAGAAATAAGTATACACTAGAAAGTCACCAAACAATAAACAAACAGTAGAAAAACAAATGATTCCTTAATTTGTCATAATTATATAGAGATATAACTATTTGTTGGCCAACATTTCAATTGCAATTTGGTCACGATGAACAACCCATTCTTGTGCCTCTTCTCTTTTTTCCCTAATGGAGATTTGCCGTTGTGATATCACTATAAGAAAAACTATTTTTTGCTATGGCTAGTTACCGTCAGGAAAACTTAAATGTCATCGCAAAAGGTTTTTTGCGAAGATATTTGGCCATCGCATGTCGTTGTATATGCTTCCATCACAAAAGATGGTTTTTGTAACCCACCGTCGCAAAAGCTAGTTTTTCCGACAACATGAAGCCATCACAATAAATTTAAAATCTAGCCACAAAAACATTAATAATGTGACGAATTAGGGGGACGAAATGTTTTTGCAACGACAACTAGTTGTTGCAATTAGTGTTATTTACAATGCATATTGTCCCTCGCAAACGATATTATTTGCAATAACATATTGTTCGTCTCAAAAGGTATTAGTTGCGATGACATATTGTCCGTTGCAAATGATAGTATTTGCAACAAAGAGTAAGCCGTCGCAAAAGGTATTATTTGCAACAAAGATTAAATCATTGCAAAAAATAGTATTTGTAACAAAGAGTAAGTCATCGCAAAAGGTATTATTCATTATTTGCTACTAACTTTGTATTGTCACAAATAAGTGTTATTTGTGACCAATCAGTATTGGTCGCAAATGAATATTTTTGTGTGTCCATCCAAATAAATCTTTTTGTGACCAAGTCATCGCAAATGCTATATGGAAAAATGGATAGCATACACCTAATTAATTTGAATCCTATATTATAATATAATTTAAATTATATAACAAGCTCATATACAACAAACTCATTTACCACAACATTGACTCAATTTAACATATGAACCTAATAATAGGTTAACATCGATTCATGTCTAACAAAATTAAGTATTATAAACTTCTACAAAACAATGACACAATAAAAGTACAAAACATGAAATTAAATAAGTGTAAGGAATTAAGTGTTATAGACTTTTACAAAACATTAACTCGATAAAAGTTTGAAAAATGAAATCCAGTAAGAGTTGGAAACATTCAAAACATTTAAATCTTCAATCATCGTCATCATTGTCATCTTCACAACTATCTTCATTTTCATTGTCATCATCATCTTTTTCGGAATCTTCCTCCAAGCTATTCTCATTGCCATCTTTTTCATTAGGATTGCCATGAGAGACATCTCTTATATTTTCTTCAGAATTAGTTATCACATCCCTAAGATTATTATCACCTCGCTACACACAAACATAATACATACAAACAATTTAAAATTCAATAGTAAACTATTAAAAGGAAAATTTTTCATTAAAGCCAAAGATGCATATATATATATATATATATATATATATATATATATATATATATATTTGGTACTAGTATTAAATTATATTAGTGATGAGATACTTAATTATAGGATTTTGTATATACAATAAACATAATAGTATTAATGGAAAATGAATAAGATAACATAAGTGAAAAAAGAATGGGTCATAATAAATTAAAATAACATATAAATAATACTTTACATTAGCAACAATCTAAAAATCATATAAACACAATAATTAAAAACATTAAATTATATTGTTATACCTATGTAGCTAATTGTATATTCGATAATCCCAAACTTTGCAACACCGCTTGAACCATAACGGGTACTTGTGGTTGCAATTTATCAATTGTAGACTCCATTTGCTTGAAACAATCCTCCCATTCTTTTTCCTTCATCGTTTGAATTTCTTTGTATCTTTTGCTACATGTTTGAGAGGAACTACTACCATACACATCTCTTCCTTGAATACTATACCTAATTCAAGAACACGACCATGACTAGGTTCTCCTGTAACATTGCAATATATTTCCCATTCATTTACTATTGAACCCTCAGATGTTGCAGTTGACATAATATTATCCATTTGATCCTGACATTGAAAAAAATAATTATAAATACTCATTACAATATTAAGATTTAAATGATAAAAAATAAAACATTTATACCCATAGGTCTTTTGCTTTCTCAATAGCCCAACTCTCTCCATCCTTTTTAGTGTGGAATTTTTTAAAGCAATCAATTGAGCCTAGCTTTGAACTTGTTTCTTTAACCTAAGGTAATACAAAAAAAGATCAATTTGAAAGGCATAATATATGTATTCATTAGAAAATATTAAATAATTAAATGCAAATATTAGTTACCATGTTACTCCTATGCTTGGCTATCGAAACTCTGCCAGTAGTATGAATTGTTTGATATTGTGTTCAATTAACTTTATTCTTGTCACTTTTGTGTTGCATACATACCAACAATATTAGAATTTCACCTACTCTTAATAGAATTAAAAACCTAAAACAATTTATATATATATATATATATATATTAAACCTGCCAATTATCTCCCATCCATTTGTCTACCATTTCTTTCCACACATTAGAAGGAATGAAAGAAGGTGGGTGTTTGTAATGATCTTCTCGGGTTTCATACTTCTCAAAAATTTGTTTTCTTATAAGTAACATCCAATCAAAATATCAACACTTTACTAAATTCTCAAATGTTGTCTTCACTTCTTCTTCTGGTTGATTATATGAGAACCCCACGGCCAAATATCGAGAAAAAGAGTATCTTGCTCTGATTTCGGATATTCAGAATAAGATGTCCATGGACCATTAATTTTTTTATGGAAGAGAACATGTATTTCTCTAATGGCTTTTGGTGTTATAACCCTGTATATTTGTGGAAAAATAATACCATACATTAAGATGTCTAAATGATTGAAGCTACAAAACTATAATAAGATATTTTGCAAATCCTAGAAAATAATTTAAGCCATAAAAACATTAAATCAACAATTTAATCATGAGTAGTTATAGGATGGTATATTTAAGCTGTTGTCATATATCTCAAGTTCAATTCCTTCTCCTGATTTGACACCTTTAGCCTTTCCTCTCACATTAACTTTTCAACAAAGTCATCCATGAATTTAAAAATATTTAGAGTTCAATAGATAAAGTATATAATTAAAAATATTATTTCATTACCTTTTCTGTGTCTTTTATTTGGAGGTGTTGAAGAAGAGCATATTTCATTTGAAAGCTCGAGTAGATGATGGCAATGAATAGTCAAGATTAATTTCAACATTTTCATCATCTACTTGGTTTGGCGTTTGATTATTTTGTGTTTCTGAATTTGCATCATTTCTAACTCATGCTTTTACTTTCCTTGTCATTTTCAATAATCCTATAAAAAAGATTAAATATATTAATTCTTAATACAAATATCAAAATAAAGGAAAAAAAAAGAGAATAACATAAATGATAATTCATAAATTATACTAATTAATGTTAACATTAAATGATCAATAAATACAAGATAGGTAAAATGACTCACCAAAATGAAGAAATGTTAAAAGGTATATAATAAATATGTGAAAAGCTTCAATTAGTCCACTATCATATCTTCAACTCCATGCTTATTCCAATCTATATTTTCAAAATCATCTGTGTAGATGTGATTCTGCGACACATCATGAACAACATATTCTTCTCGATATGGCTCTTCTTCACTTTCTGGAATTTCATAAAAATTTCTTGGTTTTATCTCGCCTACGTGAGACCGCTGTAGGATCTTCAATCCTTTAACATAGTAAACCCGAGTCACTTGAGACGCCAAAACAATGGTTCATTTTAGGCGTAGTTTTCGTGGTCGTGTTGATACTAACAATCCCATAATACCTTTTTTCTATAACCGGTCACCGTCTCCCGGTGAAGCATTGCTACCAAATACATCTAAATAAATATAACTCTTATTCCTCCTCAGAGCAATTGAAGTTTAATTATATCTCAATATTATTCCTGATAACAAGTACGCTCTCCATCATTTCCTTCTTCTCCTAACCATACACCAATTTTGGAAAGTGTTTTGTTTTCATCTTGATATCGTGTGTGGAAACAAAATCCATTGATATTGTAGCTTGGATAGTAAAATTACTCTTCAATTAGGACCCCGTGCT
>NW_024087703.1:0-56735 GCF_009730915.1 Dioscorea cayenensis subsp. rotundata
TATATATATATATATATATATATATATATATATATATATATATATATATATATATATATATATATATATATATATATATATATGAGAGGGTAAGGGTATTAGATGATTATTAATCATGAATGTTGAATATTTTATTTGAAGGAATGTAGTAACAAGATTAATGGTGAATGTTGAATGATTTATTTGAATGAATCTTGATGTTATCCAATTATTTTTAATATGAATGTTGAATGTTAAATGTTTTATTTAAATGAATCTTATTTATTAAATTTATTTGAATGGAACTTAATTAACAGTGAATGTTGAATGTTAAAAACACCTTTTGAATGAATTTTGATTATTAATAATGATATGTATAATATATTTATTTTATTATTTAAAATTAAAAAATATTTTAATCATTAATAAAAAAAAATTAATATTTTTATTGTGAATAAATATCTTATTAAATTTATTAATTAAATTAATTTTAATAAATAATATTAGATAATAAGGGTAATAATAGATAAAGGGGGTAATCTCACCATCCTACTTACATGGTGACTATACCCCTTCACTTACATCAAACCAAACAAACAAAAGTAATTTACAACACTTCTAATTACAGTAAACCAAACAGCAGTGATGTAAGTGAAAATACAATATTTTCACTTACACTGCGAATCGAATCTACATACGCACTTTAAATCGTATCGCATAAACCAAAACTGTAAAGACTCACGTGTGAGTAAATAAATCTTTCACTCGTGGTCCTGGTGGACCGACAAAATTATATATATTGAGAGAACAACAAAATCAATATCGTATACCTATATAATTATCGCTCTACACTATAGATTCTTGGGATGTAAAAGTCAACAGATTGCATAGGCTAAGGACCGATTGACGATATTACATACTATAGATTAACCGACTATACACAGATAAACTAATTTAACCTAGTTCCTTGAGAAGTTACTCCTTCACAAAGTTCTAAGCACGTTCTGCAGTGTTACCAGATGATGGTTTTCGCCAGCTTGGTTGTTCTTTTCTTTATTTGCCTTTTGTTATTCTGTACTCTTTTTGTCTTTTGAGTGCCTCACCCTCCGTGAGAGACTTTTGTATATCTTGTTATTTACCTTGTTATTTCTGGTGTGTCTGTCTTCCTATTTCAATAAAGTCGTGGTTTATCCACATTTAAAAAAAAAAGTAGTTAGACTCAATGGAATAACAAAAATGAAATGATATGAAATGGAATGGAATTTATGAAAAGGCAAATCAAAGGATTTTTATGATGCACTTTACTTTATTAGCTTATAAATCTCACTTTTATTTATCCTAATGAAAACAAAGAAAACACCTTTTCTTCTTGCCAAGTCTTTTGTGTTATATGACACAGAACTATAAAAGTTCTCATAAATCCAGAGACTTTGCAATTATAACCACAAAACTATCAATCTAAATAACTTGAAGGAACTATATCTACACATTGAGCATTCAACATATTAAAACATTTTTTTTTAAAACGTAGTAGAAATCACAACAAGTGAAAATTATTTATTAATCTTTGTAATTTTTTAAATATCCCTGTTCATCTGGCATTTCAATTTTTCAGATATTCCCTCATTTTTTAGTTTACTCATTTTTCAGTCCATGCAATTTAAGACATTATTTTATTTAAAACTTTAATTTTGCCCGTTTACGGAATGCATTTCTCGTATATTTTTTATTTAATATTATGTGCTTATGTATAACTGTTGGAAAAAAAATGAAGTGGATACCATTACCTTGAAAGCGAAATTCCGGCACAACCGAGGTGCAATAGAGATTGTCGTTTGCCCCCAAAAGTTAACACAGCTACCCCCATACATGTGCACTCGTGGCAAGGAGTTGAAATAGCCACCAATTATCCAGAAGCCCAAGCCAAAAGAAAAGAGAAAAAATCTGGGAAGAAGTTCTGAATATTGCAATTTAAAACATACGTAATCCTGAAAAAACTCCGGTTGTTAAACAAAACGTGTAACTAAAATTTTGAAACCATCATAATAGATAAGCACTATCAATTTGTAGACCAATTCAAACCACAATGGAACACGTTTTAAACCAACCAATAAATCTTTTAAAAATCTTTCTAGTAGTCATTCCCAACAATCCCCCACAAATGACTAACTAGTCAAAAACAATATTTAATTCTAGGTAATTGAAAGAATTTTATTACTTAAGCATCAATATCTTTCATTTGAATTAATGCATAGTGAAGTGAGGCAATAACTTAGCTAATGAAAGTGAAATGATTTTTGACCTTTCAAAAGCTCAAGCTGAGACCCCCGCAACACGTATAAACTCCTTAATGTAAGCTATTCTGCAATATAATTATGTCAAAGCATTATTGAAGGTCATGAGCATACACCTTGAGTTCTCTTATGAGTGCTCTAGAAAAAAAACTCTTTATTCTTTCATAGAAGGCAACCTTCCTTCACACTCATATATAATAACTTCATCAAGTCCATATCACAAAAGGACCACTCAAAGAAAGAGCTATGAAGATTTAAGAGTCCATAAGACTCATACATCACAAAGTCAACAACTCATTCATCAAGTCCTCACTAAGACCACCCAATACACAGGGCTATGAATACAATCACAATAAAGAGTAGGGATAGATAATATATACTCATTCTATGGCTTTTAGACCCATTCCCCTTGATAACTCATGCATAGTCCTCCTTGTCAATCCTTTAGTGAGAGGATCTGCCAAGTTCCTCTCGGATCTCACAAATTCCAAGGAGATGACGCCATTCCATAATAGTTGCTTAACCGCGCCATGTCTAATGGGAATATGCCTCATTTTGCCATTATAAACACAGTTCTTGGCAACACCAATGGCAGCTTGTGAGTCACAATGTAGGGGAATTGGTACAAATGACCCTACAAGGGCATGTCTCCCAATAGGTTTCTCAGCCATTCCGCCTCTTGGCCCGCTAGCTCAAGAGCTATAAACTCAGATTCCATGGTGGAGCGTGCTATACATGTTTACTCGGTTGATTTCCATGAAATAGCTCCTCCACTCAATGTGACCACATACCCACTCGTAGAGCTCACCTTGTTATTATTTGTCACCCAATTTGCATCACAACATCCTTCTAACACTATAGGAAATTTGTTAAAGTGCAAGCACAAATCCATGGTACCTTTAAGATATCTCAATAGACGATGAAGTGCATTCCAATGCTCATTGTGAGGGTTATAAGTGTACCTGCTCAATCTGCTTATAGCATTGCAATGTTAGGTCTATTATAATTTATTAAAAACATAACACTACCAATGACCTTTGCATACTCAACTTAAGACACACTATCACCTTTGTTTTTCTTAAGACATGCTGGGATCATAAGGTGTTCTCACGGGTGTCTCATCAAAGCAATCAAATCTCTTTAGCTTTTTCTCAATATAGTATGATTGGTTTAAAGAAACCCCATTTTTAGTTTTCCTAATTTTGACATTAAGAATTACATCAGCTTCACCCAAATCTTTCATATCAAAATGTGAAGGCAAAAAAAAACTTGGTCTTTTTAATCACATGTAAGTTTGTACCGAAAATAAGCATATCATCTACATATAAGCAAATAATCACACAATGAGACCAAAAAAATTTAGAGTAAACACATAAATCAGATGAATTAACTTTATAACCATTACTCACCAAAGTATGATCAAATTTCGCATACCATTGCTTGGGTGCTTGTTTAAGCCCATAAAGAGATTTTTTAAGTTTGCATACATTGTGTTCTTGACCGGGAATCACAAAGCCCTCTGGTTGTGCGATGTATATCTCTATTTCTAGATCACAATTGAGAAAGGCCGTTTTCACATCCATTTGACATATCACTAGGCCGTGAATTGCTGAAAAGGCAATCAAAGATTTAATCGTAGCAATTTTAATTATAGGAGAACATGTATCAAAATAATCTATACCTTGCTTTTGAGTGTTACCCACAACCACTAATCTCGCTTTAAACTTCTCAATTGAACCATCCGGTCTAATCTTTTTCTTAAAGATTTATTTACACTTAATAGGTTTGTTGCCTATAGGTAAATCTACCAAATCCCACGTGTGGTTTATAATAATAGAATATAGCTCACTTTTGATGCCTTCTTTCCAAAAACTAGAATCTATTGAACTTAAAGCTTCTTGGTAGGTTTTAGGATCCTTGTCAATTAAAAACATAGATGCAAATTGATCATTAATCTTATCTGGGTTTTTTACTATAAAAGCAAATAAAAAATCAGACCCAAAATTTTTCTCAATTTTTCTTCTCTTACTTATCCTTAGTTCATATCCAATAGGTTCAGAAGTAGAAGGAAAAGAGAAAAATACCTGGTTACGTTTGAAGTGCCAATGGAAGTGTCAACAACCTTGATCATAGGAAATGTATGCTCAAAGTACTTTGCATCTCTAGACTCACAAATAGAATTGTCAGTCAAGCACATGAATCTATAAACTGCACTGTTATGAGCATAACCAATAAAAACATAGTCAAACATTTTTTTGTCCAATATTAGGTTTTTAAAATATCGGATATGCAACCTTTGCTAAACACCCCACACTTTCAAATAGTTCAAGTTAGGTGCAAAACCCTTCCACATCTCGTAGGGTGTCTTATCTAGCTTCTTGTGAGGGACCCTATTATGAAGAAAACAAGTAGAAAGCACAGCTTCCCCCCACATGTTATCAGATAACCCAGAACTCAACAACATGGCATTCATCATTTCCTTACAAGTTCTATGTTTACATTCTGCTATGTCATTTTGTTGTGGTGTGTATGGTGCACTAGTTTCATGTATGATGCCATGCAATTCACAAAATTCTTTAAGAAAATATGTACCATACTCACCACCTCTATTGGACCTTATTCTTTTTATCTTTTTGTTTAATTGGTTTTCAACTTCTGCTTTATATTTTAAAAACATTTCAGCAGCCACATCTTTTGATTTTAATAGGTAAATTCTTGTGTACCTGAAAAAAATCATCTACAGAAGAAATATAGTATTTTTTTGCTGCCTCTACTCATAGTGTTTTTAAAATCTTCAAAGTCAGAATGTACCATTTCAAGCAATTCAGTGCATCTAGATGTGACAGGTTTAAAAGGCCTTTCACAAATTTTGCTTCCACACAAACTGAACATTTAAAATATTCACTAACCTCAAATGCATTGATAAGATGCAAGTTTTTAAGCCTTTTAATGGATGCAACATTAACATGTCATAATCTACCATGCCACACATCAATAGTCCCAACAGTATAAGCAGAACTAGAAACATTTTCATTAACACCAGAAACACAAATAGTGTTCAAAACAAAAAGGTCATTAGCCAAATACCCCTTACCAACAAAGTCACAATTTTTAGTGATGATCACCTTGTCAGCCTCAAACACAATCTTCAGGCCGGCTTTGTTTAAAAGACTGACAAATACTAAGTTCCTACGCAAGGAAGGAATATAAAAAACATCATTGAGTGCAAGAGTTTTGCCAAAAGTGAGTTTTAGAAGAACCTTCGCTTTCCCGAGTACACTAGCGGTGATGGAGTTGCCCATGAACATTCACTCCCCATCAGTAGCCTCTAGGAACTCATGGAACATCTACTTGTTTGAGCAAAAGTGCATGGATGCCCCGATATCAAGGATCCAGTCTAACTCATTCTTCACCAGAATGGCCTCCACGACCATAGCGGCAATGATGTCTTCTTTCTCAGTGAGGTTGGCCTGTGAAGCAACTTGGTTGTCAAACTTCTAGCCTTGCCTAGATTGGTCTTTGCGCATATAGCACTGGAAGGCCTTGTGTCCCTACTTCCCACAGCAAAAGCATGACACCTTTGTTTTCTGAATCTTCCCATCAGTGCCTTTGAACTGCATACCCTTCTTGTAAGGCTTGTCCTTCATCACCTTCTTGCCCTTGTTTTTGGACCTATCTATCGGTGTTGAACCATACTTAACCAAGTTAGCTTTAACAGACATAGAGGAGTTTGAGTTTTTCTTATCTTTCAGTTGATTCACCTCCTTAGAGGCGCATATGGCTGATAAGCTTCTGCAGGGTAAGGTCCTTCTTCTTATGCTTGAGATGGTTCCAGTAGTCACTCCAGGATGGCTGGAATTTCTCTAGCAGCACATTGGCTTGTAGTATCTTGCACATCTTCATCCCCTCAATATGATGTTGTCTACCAAGTTTTCTTAGTTATAGACTTGGTTCATCATGGATTTCCTATCCACCATCTGGAATTGCAGCTGCTTTCTGACCACATACTTCTTCCTACTTGCATCATATGCACCATATCTAGTTTCCAAGGTATCCTATATAGCATACCTTTAGTTGATAAACAAGTCAAAGAGAAGGTCGTTCATGTGGTTAAAGAGGTGGGCGTGAATTTTCTTGTTGTCTTTTTCAAACTTAGCCCTAGTGTCCCCAACTGACTTCTTTGTTTGGTCAATTAGTGGTGTAGCAATAGACGTGCCAGGATGGAGATGGTATCCGGTTGGTCATCGTGGTGGTTAGTGAAGAGGATGTAATCGACCTCAAGTTGCTTGAAGAAAATGACCAATTTCTGCAACCATCTGCGGTAATTGGTGCCATCAAGGGGCTCTAATTTTGACAAGTTGGGAAGGCCCTTTGTGGTTGGCACAACTATAATTGAAGTTAAATTTTACTTTCAAATTATTGGGAAAATATTGAAAGCTATGCCATGGATACCACTACCCTGTAAGTGAAATTCCGCCACGACTAAGGTGCAATAGAGATCCCCGCTTACTCCCCCCAAGAAGAAGAAGTTCTGTGTCCTATTTAAAAACCCAAAACTTATCTTATCTTTTTATTTTACAATTTGAATATTGCAATTTAAAACATATATAATCCTGAGAAAAATCCGGTTGTTATCAAAAAAACGTGTAACCAAATTTTTGAAAATCAATTATAATAAATAAGCACTATCAGTTTGTTGAACAATTCAAACCACAATGGGATACGTTTTGAACTAACCAATTGATTTTTTTTTAATCTTTCAAGTAGTCATTCCCAACCGTAACTATATAAGTTTTCATTTAAAATGTAACATTTTTGTTTAATATTTATTTTTGATGTTTAATATATTAGTTTCTTATTTACTATTTTGTGTTTCCATTTAAAAATATTGAGTCATTTCAGTCAAAAGTACTAGAAAGTAAGCTGTCAGAGAGTGTCAGAATTTTTTGGATATGAAATAGTCCAAGGATTTTTTTATCAAATAAGAAAATTGGAGGGATGATATGAACAATTTCTCTCACAACAATACAAACGTGAAGAAAGTAGAAACAAACACCATATAGGCAATCCCTCAAAGCAGCCCAAATGATAGAAAAAGAAGAAAAAAAATTGTATACCAAAAAGATTCAGAATTATTAGTACTGGGCCTTTGCATAAAGTGTTCATGTTTTTGCTTAAAAAATAATTTTGAACCTTAGTTTACATAGAGTAAGAGGATAGATAAGTTAAGATATTAACACTATATCCCTGAATATATCATTCACTCAGGCTTGGGCAAAGCCTCCGAAGCAGCTATAAGCTTCTTCAAGGACAACAAGCTATACTTTCACAAATAATAATAATAAAATAATAATAATAATAATAATAATAATAATAATAATAATAATAGATGATCCAAACATGGCAACTAATTTAAGTTGCTTGCCACCACATTAAGCACATCACATCAAAGTTCATTTCACAAAGGGACACCAATACACAACATAATATTAATTTATAATAGCATTTGGGGAAAAAAACAGCAGAGGTTGGGATAAATCAGGAAATTGATTCCAATTTATTCCTCTCGGAGCCCCAATCCTGCCCCAAATCACACCTAAATTACAATAAATCAGGAGCAAGGAGAAAAATAAAAAATAAAACCCTAAAAAAATTTAAAAAATTATTTTTTTATTAATATTAAGAAAGAGAAAGGTAAGCATAGTAAATAAATTTCCAATTTGTCTACTGAGCGAGAGGGCACTGAATTCTCAATTAAAACCCTAATTCCGCTCAACTCCCCCATGACCAACCCAGCCCAGTTTCTTCTTCTCTCTTGTGTCCATCCTTCTGATCCAATGCACAATCCCTCTTTTGTAAGGAAATCAATTCCCTTTGCTGCTTGTGCATTTGTTTTCTCTCAATCGGTTGAAATTTCCATTGATTTGGTCACATGGGTTCAAGAGATCCTTAAATGGCAACCAGAGGTTGGGGCTTTGAAGGAAGGGAAGAACTAGGGTGTCTCTTGTGTGCGTTAGATCAAAGGGAAATGATTTGACAGGTGCAGCCTCGGTGAAGGAGATTACTATTGGATTGGAGGAGCCATCCATTGAATCTGATTTGGTTTTTAGAATTTGTTTGTGTTTTTTTGTGCATCTCTGGGGTTTATTGGTGTAAAATTTCACAGATGTGGAGGAGAGGGAGCCAAGTGTTGCCATGATTTTGGCCAATTTTACTAATGATTTTGATCCTTACCTTGCTACCAGTACTCCGTTGTACTAAGCTACCACGTTTAAGCAGGTAACCCTAATTTCAAAAAGATGGTTATACTTCTATGACTGTATTACTGTTGCTTATGGGCTACTTCTTACCAAAGGGATTTCATTTATAACTGAGAGGGCATTACTTATGTGTTCAAATCCAAATGAGGAATCATATATTATGCAGTTCTGTTTTCCACCTTAAAATGAACAATCATATTCTGACTTCATCTGAGCTCTTTGATCTAGTGTAGTTTTAGTTCATCTTCGTTTATTGGTGAAGCATGCAGATGTAGATACTTGTAAAGCATATCATGTGCAAAAATGAAGTGAAGTATATTCATTTGTTTTTTGGTTTCATCAATATTTTAGTGATGGAAAATGCTTATGACAATATTGCAATCATTGATTTGCATGAGGAGAGAACTGAATTGTCTGAAAGTCATGAAGATTTTCTTCTTCTTTATATTTATAATCACATTTTCAGATTTGATCCAATGGACAAATGTTGTGCTACTAAATTATTAGACAATTCTATTTTTCATTTCTTTGGAATTATATTTGGTTTGTCTGTCAGCTTTCAGCCACAGAGTTTGGTTCGTATGACTATACTAAAAGTGGCAGTCCAACCCGGGATGTGCTACAAAGGTTAGCATACTTGATCACTTGTTCCTTACATAATGATTCGGACTACAGGTGCAGATAAGCTTGTCTTTTCTGCGATTGCACTAATAACAGGCTTTCTTTATGACATTTAGTCTTATAGCCAAACTTGAGAAGGCTGATTCTGCATTTTGCTTCACTAGTGGAATGGCTGCCTTGGACATTGTCACAGACATTCTTAAATCTGGTGTGACATAATTGAATTAGTATTTATAATTTTTCACCTTCCATGTGAAATATGCTAACTTTATCGTCTTTTAGGTCAAGAAATCATAGCATGAAATGACCTATATGGTGGGTCTGACCGTTTACTGTTAAAAGTGGGTCTGACCGTTTACTGTTAAAAGTGGTTCCAAATAAAGGGATTGTAGTGATGTCAGTTTCTTGCCCCCCCTTTTTTTTTAAAAAAAGATTTTCATTATTTTCAAGCTCTGTGTAGTTGGAAATAAAAATTCTATCCACGTAATGATACAGACGAGTTAAAACTAGTGATTTGAACACTGTGGCATCAGCAATTAGCCCTCGTACAAGGCTTGTTTGGTTGGAGAGCCCAACAAATCCTTTCTTACAAATCGCAGACATAAGGGTAAAGAAAAGAATCTCTAATTTATCCTTTTAAAATTAGTGTTTGAAGAACTAATATTGGTGGTTAGAGATGGTAATTTGTACCCCTACTGACGGGAGATACTCAGACATGCATCTTGGCCAAAGTGGGTATTACCCTCTTTGACCAAATGCATGTGCTCGGAGTAAAGTGCATACCCTTTTAGTTTTGAGCGGGTACGAGTCGGCTAAGGGTATACCCCTACCCTACTCGTACCCTTACCCTTACCCTTACCCGTTGAAGAGGGTATGGGTAAAACCTGTAACCGACCATCCAAAATACTAGTTCAACATGACACTTTCCAACCAAAAAATAAAATAAAATAGCATGATACTTGTCCAAACATCAAATTAAAATACAAAATCACACTTGTCCGAGCATCACATCGTCCAAACAAGAAAAAAAAATACAACATCACAATTGTCCAAACAAGGAAAAAAAAAATACCACATTGTTCATGTCACATAGAAAGCTAAATATGACAAGACAAAATAACAATCTAGTTAACACCCACAATTGTTATAACAACTCAAGCTCGACCATCCCTTACTTGATCAAGAAAAATCATCCATCCAAATGCACCAGAAGGAATGGGTTTTGTTCATGAACCCATTTGCTAAAGGGAGATTTTGAAGTAGATAATCATATGCTCGTCCAAGCTCATATTCGGTATAACGATCACTCAATGTCATGATCTCATCAAATAAATCTTTGTTAATAAATTTACTCTTGTCCGCCTCTAGTGCATTTGCAATCCTACCCAACTCGAATTTAACATCTCGCATAATTTCTTCATCCGCCTTAGCACGTTTTGTTCGTTTTTTACCATCCTTAGCCTTGGAGGTAGAACTTGTCGGTGCATCGTTGATAGGAGATTGACTTTGTCCAACCTCATCAAAATCATTAAACCCTTGGGTTTGGTTGTCAAGGTCAATTATTGGTGTTGGTGGTTGTTGTTCCATACGCGCACCTAAGCTTCTAGAGCTTTGAGATCCTGTTCTTGCAAAAGATCCCGTTGCTTGATCATTTCCACATACAATTGTCATCTCTTCATAGTCTTGAATTGGTTTGTTAATATAAATCTCTTCCCCAAGGATGTGCCTACAAACATAAAATAAGCATTTTGTGATTTTGGTCAATGTGCAAATATTACATAAACCCATATATTACTCATAAAATTCAACTTGCTACTTACTTGTATGTATGTTCGGTATTCTTCCTCCCCCATAATTATTTTTTTTCCACATCATCCCATGACACACCACTTAAACCTTTGATCTTCTTCATTATTAACCATATTTTCCTCACATGCCGCAAACGATTATTGACATGTGTGTCACTTACCACCAAGTTGAATCTTGCGCCAACGGCCCTAGCAATGGCATTGATAGCAACACTGTTAAATCCTTTGTCAGAGTTAAGCCCAAGGTTTGCTTGCTCAACTAGAGATGTCAACATAAACGAGGTCATCATGGGTGTCCATTGGAAATTAGTTGACGTCTTTCCTCCAACAAAGTCATGATTTTCTGGTGTCATATCTTCAAAATCCATCTGCTAAGATTCATAATTATAATTAATATAATAATTATTTCACACATAAGGGTATTCAATAAATTACAAACAAGACAATATCAATATTATTTAAAGCAAGGTAAAAAAAAATTATGCTACAAGAATAAGTTTCATTATGATTTGTTTTCTATAAGAAATAAAAAAAATTTGACAAAGGTTTCATAATCTCTTAAAAAGGCACACAAAAATACAATTAAAAAAAAACACATAGAAAGCTTTTTACATGTTACTCCACATATCATTCATGATTGCTTCTCGAACTGCTAGCCATTCTCTAGCTTCTTCTCGAACTTGTGATTGTGTTCTTATCTCACGCACAATTGGTTCCCATTCTTCAAGGTTTGGTATATATATGTCTTGACCTCTTCGTAAAATATAATTATGTAGAATACAACAAGCAATGACAATATCAACTTGGGTGTTAAAAGGGAAAAATGGTCTTGATGTTAAAATTTTGAAACGATTTTTCAAAACTCCAAAAGCTCGTTCCACCGAAGTGCATAATGAAGAATGTCTATAATTGAATAATTCTTTCATGTTTGATGGTGTGCGTGCACTAAATTCTTTAAGATGGTAACGAACGCCGCGAAATGGTGAAATAAAGCCCGGCCTTGTAGAGTACCCGGCGTCTACGAGATAGTATTTCCCTATAAGAAAATAGTTACAAAGTCTTGCTTGCATAATTGCACTAAATTAGATATTTTAACATTTTATAGAATGACATAATACCTTCGGGTACTACAAGTCCATCTTCTCTTTCCAAAGCATTCCGAAGGACAAGTGGATCATGTGCGGAACCCTCCCAACAGGCTAATACATATGTAAATTTTAATTCAAAATCAACCGCGGCTAATACATTTTGAGTGGGATAGGGTTTTCTTCCACGAAAACGGGCTACAATATCGTGAGGAACCGATGAAGAAACATGGCTACTTGTTCTTCAACACTTTCATGTAAAGTGTTGTATAGTAGTCCTTTTTCTTTTAGAGTATCACATAATCCAAAAAACGATGCCCTATTCATCCTCAACATCGATATACTAATCTCGTCCGATCCTTGCACTATTCTTGCAATATAATTTGTGCGTTGCTCATCTCTATTATAATAAGGCTCCAATGATAAATAAAGTCCTCTTCTTTGCTTGTACTACATTGAAGCAAAAATAGTGATAAACAAGACCGTTGCGACCGCGACATGCACATGCTCACTAGAATCCATCTATAAGGCATATATTAAATAAAAATAAACCATTAAATAAAAAAAATCATACAAGCAAAGGAAAAATAATTTAACTTTTCTGGAAATATGATCTATTCATTTTCGGCACTGAGAACTAATGAATGCTTACCAGAAAACAATTCCCATGCAAATATTCTCTTATGTCAATAAAAAAAAAAATTAATTTTCATATGTTTAACTTTTTCAAAGCAAACTTCCCTCATTACTGCTTTCTATCCTTCATTCCAGTATTCCATTTTCTCGCATTTATTATTGCCAATCATTTTAACATAATTCAACAAGTAATTGGCTACAGCCATGAACGAATAGAAAATTTAAATAATTATCATTTTTTTTTTCAAAGCAGCACTAAAAAAGTTCTCATACTAAACAGTAAGTCACAAGGTCAACAAATCAAACAGATGGATATTAAAAGCAACACATCATGCATATAATCAGTTATAATTTAATCCTTTTTATTATCTAGAAAATCATCATGAGAGAATATTACTAGTTACTAACTTGCTAGCTCTGTTGTACCATTCAATAATATCATTTTATACTGCAGGGATACTTGCTATTTATCTCAGCATTGATACTTGCTGTTTTATTCTGGAAGCATGGCAAAGCATTGTCAGTACTCCTTAATTATCTAAACTTTATTATCTAAATATTTACACATTAGTGATACCATATATCATCACTAAACACACCGTTTTCTACCGGGAAAAATTCGCAGGCATGTACTCAACCGTGGCATATTCTTTAGCACAGGTATGGAACATGAGCTTTATAATTCATATTCTGTTACTTTCCACAACTTCTCACATCTCAATCTTGGAATCAAATCTCTATTTTTGTCTATTGTCCTCAGGTCCTCATTAAGGTTCCATATGTTATCATGCTAGAATTGATGTTCACAATCATCACATATCCAACAATTGATATGATGAGACACAGAACCAAGCCCACCATAGATTATAAAAACAACAGTTTATGTAAATTTAGTTTCCAGACATTTTTAAACAGATGATGGATACATTCATTTTTCCAGACAATTTTTGCAAGGAAATTAAGTATTACAAACCTCAGTCAATGATGAAATTAGAAGCCAAGTTTGTGTAATCAACAGATCAAACTCCAAAACTAACATCCATTCCAAAAGATCAAGCTTTCCACCAAATCAAGAAGATCAAATCTTAAAATTAGCATTAGGAATTTAAAAATAACTGCTTACCTTGGATTCAACAGCAAAGCTCCAATCGTTGAGGAAGAAGATGAACCAGAAAAGCTAGGTTTTCCAAGACTGTGGCCGGGCTTGAACGACAAGGCGTAGAAGATGCTCCCTGCTTGATCAACAAAGCTGTGGCCGGTGGACTGTGCCAGGCTCCGAAATCCGAACGCCGATGGAGGAAGGTTGGTATTCAGAGCCTCTGTAAACCAAAGAGAAGAGAAGGGTTGCAAAGGTAAAGGGGAAAAAATGGGTGATCTTAACCTATTGCTTTTACTGTATTTCCACTTACAGCCATTTTGGCTGTAAGTGAAAATACAGCAAAAGTTGTACTTTACTGTAAAAGTTTTTGCATATAAATATTTTTTACATCAAACCAAACACCCATTTACATGTAAAAGTACTTACATTACATCCACTTGCACCTACTTACTGTCAACCAAACAGCAACGCCTTTCGAAACACCTTTCATAATGGGTGAATGTTGCTAGTTATGTATACTTGAGCTGATAAATTCTTTTTATCTTTTATATATTAGTAAATGAATACCAATGATAAAATTATATATAAAAGATGAATTCAATAGTCTTATATTATATATCATTTGTAATTTACTTTCTTCACTAAATCATACTTAATTTAGAACTAAATTGTAAATACCTTTATGGTTTGGTAATATGGTCACTCCAATAATTTGCAATTAATTAAAAATTAAATTACAAATATTTTTTCATGTCGTTGCAATACAATCCCTCTATTAAAGTCATATTTCATCAATATTATCCCTATTAAAGTTTCCTCAAATTTCGAAACTATTAATATTTTTTTATTTATAAATATTTTTTGAAATTATAATATGCTTTTAAAGATTTCGTATTAATTAAAGATAGTTTGAGTTTAGTTAATGCTTGATTAGTTTAGGTAAATCAAAATTTCATCCAATTTTGAAACTATCAATATTTTTTTTTAAAATTATAAATATTTTTGGAGTTTATATTTGATTTTAAAGTTTAGCATAATTATAAATATTGTGAGCAAAAAAATCCGGATCCGATGATCCGGTATCCGATATTTGGGTACCCGAAAAAAAATCTAGTACCCGATCCGAATTTTTTTTAGATAAAACCGGGTTGGATCCAAGTCGGGAGAAATTAAAAATCGGGTATCCAAATTTGATCCGGTTTTTAATTTATATTATATTATATATATATAATAATAATAATTTTAATTTTTATATGGTCTAAAAAGTAAAAATGAAAAAAATCCAAATCCCTCATCTCAACACTTTAAATATATATATATATTTATACATTAATAAATTTAAATTTTACAAGGGCTAAAAATAAAAAAAAATATCCAAATTCCTAATCAAATACTTAAAAAGAGTTATATACTCATATATATATATATATATTTAAATTCTACAGGGGCTAAAATTAAAAAGAAAAAATTTTAAATCCCTGCCTTCTATTCCCAACAGCAGTTACCTCGCCTCTTCTCTCTAGCCTCCATTCAAATCTCTTCTCTCTAGCAACTAATGATCATTACTGATGAGACGCTTGATGCTTCAGAAGATTTTTTTTTTTTTTAATGTCTAAGATTGATAAAATTTTTTTATTTTTTTGTTATGATTTTTGTTATGTGGAAAATAATATAAGAGTTAATGCTAGTTATAAGTTTATGTAATGTTGTTATATAAAAAAAAATCTATGGAGTAGATAAAATTTAAATTCGGATCCCGATATCCGATCCGGTTTAAACCGGATATCCAATTTAAACTGGGTTGGATACTAGTCGAGTTTTTGTCGATCTGAAAAATCAGGTCCGGTTTCAAAAACCGAATCGGGTACCCGGTTTTGCTCACCCCTTAAATATCATATAAATTATTTTTATATAATGAAAATAATTTTAGTTTTTTTCAGTCAGATATTTATATATTTATATATATTGGTAATTGTTAGAATATATTATTTTTTATTTTTAATATTCTTGAAATTATGATTGGATTATTTTACATTTTTATTGCTATAATATCTGAATAATTGGTGCACCATATACTTTAATTTAGTCGTTATTTTCAACCTGCGAGCACTCACAAAACTCTCACGAGCTCACAATTTCTTAAACATCACCAATCCTAATATAACTTCTAAATGATTGATTAATAAAAACTCTACCTTCTCATATATACACTGTAATATCAAAATGAGATAAAATAGATATCTATCATTTATCAATTTTATAATTCGATAAATAGAAAACTTTAATTTATAATGAATTAATCTATATTTATATCTTGAAAAAGCTAATTTTAATAAATATAAAAAAACCTATTTTGAAAATATTAATAAGAATAAAACTTGAACTTTTTAGAAAAATAAATAATAAGATAGGATAACTTAATTTAAAATATAAATAATTTGATTGATTTATGAAAATTCCAACATCCCATATATATATATATATATATATATATATATATATATATATATATATATATATATAGGAGATAAGATATGGTATCTATCGTTATTAACTTTACGAGATAAATAATATTATTGTTAAATAAAAACTTTGATTTATCATAAATAATTAAGTTTTTTATAATTTTTAAAAATGTGAAATAATCTATTGAAACATGTAAAAAGTGAGATGTCTAGTATTTTGATTTGAATTGTCTAATTATTTTCAGCATAGTAATTCAACAAATCATAATTATCAAATTTTGTGTCTACTAACACAGGTAAATTATAAAAACAAGCAACACATCCAACCCACAACTGCGAATGCCCGCACAATCCTTTATATATATATATATATATATACATATGATACGATAAGATATTAATTTATGTATAATATTTACCATTATTAATTTTAAAATTTAATAAATAATGTCATAATTTGATAAATAAAAAAGTTTAATTTGTTATGTAAAAAATAATCTATTTATCTTCTACTTTAATATATATATATATATATATATATATATATATGATATATACAATTTTCAATCAGATTTTTTTAATTCTAAATATTTTCTCATTGAGATATACGTACACATCTCAATGCACATGTTGACAATCCCAAGGCAAGTGCAACCATGGCGTTCCCTCCAAACAAAATCCCAAACTTTGGAACCCTCGCCGAGAACCTCCAACTCCGTCCATGTCCGCATGCTGTCATCCACCACTCACCGCGCTCTCAACCTCCTCCCAAACTGTCAATCATCCCTTGTCCACAATCAAAATCTCATCTTTCATCCTCCCCACGCCTCCCTCCTCCTCTCCCTCCTCGATAGATGCAGCTCTCTTCGGCACCTCAAGCAAATTCACGCTCAAATGATCCTTTCCAACCTCATCTCCTCTCCATTCGCCGCCGGACGCCTTGTCGCCTTCTGCGCCCTCTCGGACACCCCTGCCCTTCCTTACTGCGTCGCTGTCCTTCGCAACCTCTGTAATCCCAATACATTCTCTTGGAACGTCGCCATTCGTGGCTACTCCGACAGTGACGATCCGAAAGAATCCATCTTTTTGTACAAAGACATGCTGAGAAGCAGCACCCGGCCAGATAACCGCACCTTTCCGTTCTTGTTCAAGGCTTGCTCTAAAATATCGGGATGCTTTCTGACGGGGAATGCGGTTTTGGGGCATGTTGTGCAGCTGGGTTTGATCTCTGATGTGTTTATTTTCAATGCTGCACTTCACATGTTTGCTGTTTGTGGTGGGCTGGTGAATGCCCGCAAGCTGTTCGATGGAAGTGGTGTGAGAGATCTTGTCTCTTGGAATACACTGATAAATGCTTATGTTCAGTGTGGGAAGCCTCAAGAAGGATTGGGTCTCTTTCGGGAGATGGAGGTGGGAGGTGTTAGGCCTGATGAAGTTACAATGATTGGATTGGTTTCATGTTGCTCGCAGTTGCAGGATTTAGAGCTTGGTCGGAATTTTCATCGATATGTTGAAGAAAATGAGTTGGAATTTACTGTCCCTCTGACCAATGCTCTGATGGATATGTATATCAAGTGTGAAAGTTTAAAGCCAGCAGAAAATTTATTTCATGGTATGAAGAAGAGGACAGCCATCTCGTGGACCACAATGATTGTGGGATATGCTAAATTTGGTTTGTTAGATAAGGCTCGAAAGGTCTTTGATGAGATGCCAGAGAAAGATGTTATCCCATGGAATGCATTGATAGCCGGGTATGTTCAGTGTAGACGAGGTAAAGAGGCTTTGGCTTTGTTTCATGAGATGCAAACTTCAGATGTAAAGCCAAATGAGGTCACCATGGTTAGTCTTTTATCTGCTTGCACTCAACTTGGAGCTCTAGATATGGGCTTGTGGATTCATCGTTACATTGAGAAACAAAACTTCTCCTTGAATGTTGCTCTTGGCACTGCTTTGGTGGACATGTATGCGAAATGTGGTAAAATTAAGAAATCACTTCAGGTCTTTGAGGAGATTCCTGAAAGAAATGCGCTAACGTGGACCTCTATTATTTGTGGTTTAGCAAGTCATGGATGTGCAAGAGACGCTATAGAACATTTCCATAGCATGACAGAAATCGGTTTAGTGCCAGATGATGTTACCTTTTTAGGTGTCTTATCAGCTTGTTGCCATGCTGGTTTGGTTGATGAAGGACGGAAGTATTTTGCTCAAATGAGCTCAGTATATAAGCTGCCACCCAGAATTAAGCATTATTCTTGCATGGTGGACCTGTTAGGCAGAGCTGGTCTCTTGAATGAGGCACTAGAGGTGGTAAGAACCATGCATATCGAGCCTGATGCCGTGGTATGGGGTGCTTTATTCTTTGCTTGCAGAATTCATAGAAATGTTTCTGTGGGTGAGTATGCAGCCGCAAGATTGCTTGAATTGGATCCACATGACAGCGGAATATATGTTTTGCTAGCAAACATGTATGCGGAGGCAAACATGAGGGATGAATCTGATAAGGTGTGGGAGTTGATGAAACAGAAGGGGGTAGAGAAAACTCCTGGTTGTAGTTTGATAGAGGTGGATGGCATGGTTCATGAATTCATAGTAAGGGATAAATCACATCAAGAGTGCAAAGAGATTTATGCATGTTTGACACAATTGACTAAACAAATAAATTGTGATAGAACTATGGCTGACCTTTACTAAATTGATTGTTATTAAGTAGTTATCTTCTTTGTGGGAAACTATGGATGGTAGCAAAACTTGTGAGTATAATGCCAAGTCATTGCATATCATTTGGAGGGGAATAGTGGATTGAGTCATTGGCATCACACATCCATTCAGAAAAGCTGTTTCCTCTGGGAATCTTCTGCAAAAGATTACTTAACCCTGCTCCAGTGCTACATCATGGGGAGGCCTGGTCAGTCATACAGTAAATAGAAAGGCTTGCCATGTACGTAGTTTTTCATCTAATTTCCAACCATAAATTCATTTTGATCACCTTGTGTTTTTATTTGAAATCCACTTAGTATGAATTAATGACTGAAAAAAAGATAGTGGATTTAGATGCTTATTGTTAGATGCAGGCCAAACATATCACAATAGCTGAAAAAAGATTAACACCTATAAAGGTTGTGTATTAGAGTAACTAATAATCCCACATATATAAATATATACTGTTAGGTTATTCGTCCCATTTGCTTAAGCCTTTGGGTTGAATCAAGTTTAGATTATACGTTTTCAGTATGCATTTAACATGACTGTCAAAGCTTGATTAATTGGCTTATATAGTAGAGTAACAAGTATGACACATTGAATTAATATAGCCTATCCAATTTGCTTAGATTTTCATGTTGAATTGGAACTTATGTTTGGCTTGATGGACTGGTAAAGATGCAAGCCAGGGGACATCCTAATTTGCCTTTTTTTTTTTCTGTTCTTGAGTATCATAATTTGTCAAAAATGATTGGCTCATACCTTTAGAGTAAATAATGCTCTCGATTGGTTTGGTTGGTAAATATGGATATACATATATAAGTCTGGTCTCCCATCCCGTTAGTTTAAGCTTTTGGTTTGAGCTGAGTCCAAATAATATGTTTGTTTTGCATCTAACACTAGTAAGTTTGGTGTTCAATTTCTTCTTATAGTTTTCAAACTTTCTACTCTTGCTCTTTCTCTTAGATTGAATTGATGTAGTGATTCAAGTTAATTATTGTTTGTGGCTACAGGAAATGACATTTTGGCATAACTGAGATTATTGGTGGTTTTCCTTTCATTCCGAACATGATGCAAGTTATGTGAAGAGGGATTGAGAACTTCAGAAACCATCTTGTGAGTATTTTCAAGACCTTTATTTATTGGAATATGATTTGCTCTTCTTACTGTGTGGTCTAGTTATTTTGTTTTAGTTCTCAGGAATGCCAAAAAAACTGTCCTCTTTTTATTGCAGGCAAGTGCATTCAGGTCTACAGATGTAAATCTTTATTCCACTCTATTTATTGCTAGGGTGGTGAGTACTGGTTCTCATATGCGTATCTTTCATTTATTTTCTTTATTATTTTCTTTCCTTTATCTCTGCTACAAACAATAGGATCTGCTTTGCAGTATTTATTGCAAATGAACTGGCTTTTTAAAATATTGACACTATTCTTCTTTTAGTATTTCTGACACAAGGTCAACATGGATTCAAATACCACTTCTCCAGAGGAAGTGGCTGTTCCATTCGTTAATTGATCACTCTTTTCCAATCAGTTTTACTTGCCTATCTTGATGTTTAGCCTTTTGCTATTTTCTTTGTCATCCATCCCTCAAGATATGGTTTTTATAAAACCAAATGAAATGCTGCAATATCATAAAATAGTTGACAATGTGGAGTAGTGACAAATTGTTAAGGTTCTTTCTATTAAAATGGAGAACTTTTGGGCATTACATTATTCACACAAACCTATGAAGCATGGACACTCCGGAAGCTTGGCATACCCGTGTCGGACACACAGATACCCGGACACACCGTGGACACCTCCAGACACTCATATGCTTTGTAAATGATTTTTTTAAAGTACACGTGTATATTTTCTAATTACTTCCCAATACACAAGATTACCAAATTAATCTATAAGTAAATATATGGCATATGTTACATGAAAACTATATAGATTTATATTTATAATAAATATTTTATATAAATATATAATATTTTTATAGCCGTGTCCTAACGTACCCATGTCCTTAATTTTTAGAAATTACCGTGTCGCCATGTCCGTGTCGTGTCGTATCGTGTCACTATATCCGTGTCCATGCTTCTTAGACACAAACTAATATTGCAAAGTTAAAATGAGACTCACTTTCTTGTGTAAATCGTATTGATTGCAATGAATTTTCTAAGATGAACCCTGGGATTATTTGGCAAGGACTAGTATTGAATCTAAGATTTACTGTGAAAATGCTGCATTAAGAATAACATATTTATAGCAAATGAGAAAGTTAACATCAAGCTTCATGGTATTCTTGTTATGAATTCTTGTAAGATATCAAAAAGGATAAAGTTCCTCATTTCATTTGTGCTCACACTTGACTTTTATGATCACTGTAGTAAAGCGTGAGATCATTCGGTAATACTTTTTATTGAAACTAAGGTATACTGTGAAAATCCTATAATAATGGGTTGATTCTCTAATAGGATTAGAGAAATGGCAGAGGAATCTGGCAGTGACAAGTTTAATTTCTCTTCTTCATAGATCATGTGACATTTTAACCTGAGTTTGACTTGTTTTGTTTCATTCTTATAGGCTCAACAGTGTCATTGACAAACCTTGAGCTGGTCAATTTCGCTGGAGTAGTGCTTAGTATAGTCTTTCAAATTGGAAAACATGTTGATTTTTTACAAGCCATTTATGTTTTATATTATCTGTTAGCTTGTTTAGCTTTCTAATTTCTTTAATGAATGACTTTTGAGATTTCATTTGGTTGTTATAATCTGTGGATGCATTCTTCCCTTGGGTTGATTAGTTTTTTTAGTAATAATAATAATTATTACTATGATTATTTTGAAGGATTCTATCTTCTTGAAATGTATTTATTTCGTAAGAACATCAGTTGTTCAGGAAGATTTATTGATTGGTATGACTTTTTCATACTGATCTGAGCAATTTACTGGAGGGAAGAATCAAGACTCTTGCAGGACATGACGGAATTTGGGTACATGTTTTGGATTAAAAAATGTTAAAAACTAAAATTTTTACATCCATGACTTCTTTGGCCATAAGGCGCTTAAAAACATCATTTGTTCAGATTTTATGAATGATTTTCTCAATTAAAAATAATCAGATCCTCACTAAAATCATAGTGAAATATCAGCAGGGTTTAGTAAGTTGTAAATGATACACTGCTACTCGCAAACTACTCGAACTCAATTCAAGGTAAACTCAAACTCAATTCGATCATGGTCGAGTCAAGCTTGAGTTCGAGTAGCTCAAGTAGTCGAGTGAGTCGAGAATACTTGACTCAAGTGCTCGCAAGCCTAATCGAGTGGTTGTATTTGTGTGTATATAAATTATATCTTAGTTTGTTTTAAAATTACTTTATATATATATATATATATAATTGAGTTTCAGCGCGAGCTCAAGCATAAAAATATTTATGATTAAATCGAGTTTGTTAGTCTTTATCGAGCTTAATCAAGTGAGTTTGGATTTATGTATTAAGTTGAGCTCAAGTTAGGAAAACAAAACTCGATTGAGTTCGAGCTGGGTATTGAGTGGGTATTGAGCGGTGAGTTTTCAACCGAGCTCGAGCTCCAGTACTTTGTTACTCGGCTCGAACTTGATCAATTATACCCCTAGGCTTTTCCTTGTTAAAAATTTAAGTAAAGTAGTTAATAGAATTTTTGTCTTTTTTTCTCTGCGTCATCTAGGCCATATTAAAATTTTATTTGTTACCTTAACTGAGCAATTGCTTG
The DNA here is from genome assembly GCF_009730915.1 of Dioscorea cayenensis subsp. rotundata. Taxonomy (NCBI): domain Eukaryota; kingdom Viridiplantae; phylum Streptophyta; class Magnoliopsida; order Dioscoreales; family Dioscoreaceae; genus Dioscorea; species Dioscorea cayenensis. The sequence continues at coordinate 22,690 of NW_024087703.1, forward strand.
GCAATCTTGGAGAACAGTAACTCTGACAAATTCATTTTATGTTCCTTTTTTATTTTTTTACCCTGAAGTCTGGCAGTTCAGACTCATTTTTTAGCAGAAATAGTTTGCCTGTAGAGCTATATATCAAAATCATTCATGTATCTTAATTCCATTTATGATCGGAACTAATGCGGCAGACTTGGGATCAGTGTCTAGCATGATTTAGTAGCAATGACAAAGCCATGCTCAACTGTTGACCATTTACCGTATTGATTGCTGACTCAAATGATTTTGCAGTAAAGGCAATTACCCTTATTGGTTTATGATCCACAGCAATATTTGCTGCAGTTCTGATTAATATTCTTACTTGTAAAGGTATATATGGCTCTATATAACATAAAATTGACAATGTTTTTGTCTAAAAATCATAAATTAGTATATAATTCATAAACAATGTTACTAGACTTATAACTGGAGCTATCAGTGACAGAATTTGTATTGAAGTGATTATCTCCTATTTTTTCTTCTGTACATTTTTTTTCCTTAATACTTTGCAGTCGAACTTGATTGACTTCAGTAATTATTTTTGTTGATGATAACTACTAGATTTATATGAGGTGGTTGGAACTCTGAAGTCAAGGGCTTTTTGTTATGTAAAATGTGGTTATCATTTTATTTCAAAATTGCCATGACATTGACATTGTATTGTCCATTCCCATGATCAAGACTTTTCATGTGGACAGCTCATGGGGTCAAGAATTTTCAATGGTTTTAGATAGTACAATTATTGAATCAATCCTGAAGCCATATGCTGCATCCACCAAAACCAGTAGATTGGAATTTGGATGGATATTTAGACTTTCAATCAAATTGCCAAAATTTTATTCGCATCAATCCTTATTTGATTATTTGCACCATTCTAGCCGTGTTGCCAGGGCATGACTCTTTGTGATAGATACCCTTTGGATGCTGATAACAACCTTTAAACACTTAAAGTGTAAACAGGTAGGCACCTCTGTACATTCTAAAATTTGGTAGATCTTTATGCATTATATATGTCTTACCTCATTACATTATATTTGTAAAACTTCAACAACAGGCAAGATCTTCTTCTAGTGTTCATTGGCATATTAAGAAAAGTACATAAAAACGGTAGATTTGGAGAACAATGATTGGTAACTATTGGTCATAGTTTAAGATATGATTGAAGAATCAGTAATTTATTGGTTAAATCTGTGCTCAGTCAATTGAGTAAGCATGTGCTGGTGTCATTAGTAATATTCTCGTGTCAGTAACAAAGCTGTCATATATGAAAGATTGAAAGGAAACCTTAAATTCATTGATTGATGTAACAACCCAAAGAGTCTCTCTCTAGATTAAGATTGAGGTACTGACTCTCTTTAAAGAAAATTCTAGATTTAAATAATCTCTAATAATTGATAAGCCTGATAGAATTATATAATCCTACTCAAGTGAGTGAAATGTGAATGAAATGAGATGATACTTTGAACTTCTTTTCAAGTTAATTTTTTTGTCGGCCGTAAATGCTTCTGTAAATATCAGTTTGGCTATCTTGTTTTCTGCCTTTTGTTTTAAGGCATGGAAGTTATTGTTAGAAAGATCAAATGATTGAATTGTGTTTCTCTAGGAGTTGTAAAAGAGACAAATGTTAGGCAAAGCTTGTATTTAGTTGGGGCCATTCTATTAATGACAAAGGCCAATATTTTCCTGGGTTCTCTTAACCGAATTTGTTGTCTTGCTAAAAATGTCAAAATTCTTGTTGCAGTATGTCATTTTTGAGTGTAATGTCTTCTCTAATTTAATACTCATAGCAGCATTACCTGCTCATTTTTCAATTCATGGATATTTTCATTGAACTCTGGTTGCTGATTATATTATCTTAAGATAGTACATTACCGACAATCTTCTCATCTGATATTTGGTTATAAATTTTATATTGTTTTTGTGCAAGTGATGCAGATCATGGTTGATGACAAAAGCCCAAGAATGAACACAGTGAAATCAATTATAAATGGATTCATAATCCATTTGATCTGACATTTATCAGTCTTTTATATTTTGGTGAAGAATTTGTTAGATGTCTCAATCTGATGCCATTTTAATTTTGACCAAGAAAGTTTACAGGGAGATTATCTATCAGCCATGCAAGAAAATACATGATCAGAATCAGAAAAACAAGGGGCTTGTGGAAATGATGGGAAACTAACAATTTGTAATGTTAGTTGTGTAGTCTTTTTCAGCTTTTATGAAGAAGCCTTGGTCAAGCTAAGATTAAATAATTATTTCCTTTCTTGTTCATGGGCACGTCTTTCGTAAAATTGCCCAAGGGCTCTTGGTCCAATATCATTGTGAAAAACATAATTTGCGAAACATTTATTATTCAAGTACAAAACATGTTAAATTCAATGGTACTAAGAGTCCTTAGCTGTGAATGCGGATTTACAATTCAAACTCCGTGTTGATTGAGTGAAGGTCTATAAGTGAGCCATCATTGTTTTGTGTGTGAATGCCCATGCGTTTGTCTCATTTAAAAAATGTAAAAAACAAACGACGTAAAAAACAAACATAAAGAAAAAAAACAAAATAAGTTGGAATTCTTTACAATGTTTGGCATTTGGAAATTGGAATCAACATCAAGGACAAATGCATGCAGGGAATTTGAGTTTTTAAATTGTTTTAAATTTATATAAAAAAATGTTTATCTTTGTGCTTAGGCTTGTAATAAGGTCTAAAATTAGCAATCATTATGTTTTTTATTCTTCAAGTGAAAAAGTATTTATTTTAGAAAAATGACCCCATGAATTCGATTCCACGATAGTTATCAAGGAACCAAGTCAACTTTATTATTTTTCTTCATGGTATTTTTCTTCATTAAATGATAAGAAATATTGCATCCATGTTCCAAGAAACTAATTCATTGGAGTTGTTACATACAATGCATTGATTAATGAAAGGATGGCTGTCTGTGTAATATAAATATGTAACTATATCACAGCCAGCATAATTTTCTAAGTAATAAAGAACTTGAAAAGTCTAATAATAAAACAAATTTATGAAAATAATAGTATGAATAATCATAATATATATATATATATATATATATAATGGCACATTATGTGGTCTTCAATTGAAGTTTGCTTTATATTAATTTTATTATAATAGTAATTTTTGTAATTGTATTAAATAATTTTTTTTTTTTTGAGAATGTGGATTTCTCAAACTTATATTAATCTTTTTCATGGAAGTCAAATATTTTAACAGCCAGATCATTGTCACGGTAGCAATTTTTTTTTCTATTTATTTAAAAAAATAATTTCCTTTATTTTTTTTTTTTGAAATAAAATAATTTCCTTTACTGATGGGAGGTTTATGAAATGCATAATTTAGAATTAAATTTTATTGCAATTGTGTTTGATTTTTCTTTTTAATATATTTTATGAGTAATTGGAGGCCACTATGTCTGTCTCCATTTGAAACAATGAAGTTGAATCTTATACATTCATTAAATACAAAGAGAAACCAACAACCTTCAAAACAAAAAATAAAAAATAAAAATAAAAATAATAACAAATTGAAACTTGCATTGGAGCTTTCCTAGAGCATTCTCAATCACTTATTTAATGATTGTATGGGTCCATACTGACTCATGACCGTAGGTTTTTCTATCATATGTGATCCATTGGTGATTTATTAATATTTACTGAGTCAACTTCAGAGAAAGACACATGTTCCATGGTTTACTCCAAGTCACCATGTCTTGTTATTAATTTATTATTATTACTCTTTTATATATCAGTATATACCTACTCGCATGTGCTTCTTAAGTGTCAAACTTATATTAAAAGCTTGTTTTATATTCGTAAAAAACCGCGTAATATTTTTTTATAAATAAATAAATTAGTTAATTAATTACAATAGCACTTTGGAAAATTTTATTATTTAATTAGAGGAGGTATGCATCCAATCATACTATATAAATTTTACTGTGGAGTTTGGAAGATACATTTATTACTAGATAAAACATTGGTTTTTATTTCTAATAATAATAATATATATAACTTATTTTTTTCAATTCTTTTTAATTTTTTTTATTTTTTTCAAATAAAAAATTTAATTTGCCAATGACCACTTGTTTTATTAGTATTGGGTTCCATGTGTATAGCCTGTTATGTTCTGTCGAGAAGACATATTTAAATCTTAATTTATACATAAAATGAGAACATAAGTGTGTTGAGAGATTAACTTCACGTCTATCGCTGAACAGAAAATTTATCCATATTATATAAAAAAGAATATATAAACTGTTTATTTATGAGTAATTTGATTATTTTATATCCTCAAAATAAATATATTTATAAATTCAAATGAAGGATTCAACGCAATCATATTGGAATACATAAGAATCAATCATGTTAGCCGGCACCTAACCTCAAAACTTTAGCATTTTTTCTTACTTAAACAATCCTATCTTCGAAATCCATATGATTTTGAGAGGTTGGAGAAAGTGAGATTTATGTGAGAATTATTGACATCACAAATAAGTTTCCTATATCAAATCATTATCAAGATCAGTTAATAATCTTCCTCTCTAGAGGAAAGCATCCCTATCTTTTGTACTACATATTTTGTGCATGACAGCCTATAAATATATATATATTATATATATTATGTGTCTTTATTAAAGAATATATTCCTTTAACTACTTGTTTTTCAATGCTCACCAACTTGGCTCAACACTTTGATGCAAGGACTACTCCTTTTTTAATTAATATTAATTCATGTGTTACCAATGAGCATCCTTTAACTTTTTTCAATCAAAGGAAAAAAAGAGAATATATTTATTTATTTTCTTTTCTAACTTTATGGGTGTATTTGTTTTAAAAAAATGATTGGGGTGTCTTTCTTGTTCACATGATGCTGTTCCAAAGACATCATGAAATCATTTGTGTAATAGAAACTGTTTAATTCGGACAGATCTCTATGTGATTTCACTTTTGAGTTATCTTTAAATGGGAAAGTTAAAAATCATATAAAATTATTCACATCGATGGAAATATTATAAATAGATTTTTATTTAAATTAGTGTAGTATGAATTCGATCATATATATATTTATCATGTATTTTTACTATTCTTAAAATAGTCCTTGCATAATGGCGCCTCTAGCAAAATATTTTTTTTTAATTCGTTATATATATATATATTTTTAATTTGTTATTATCATTTTTATGTTTTATTTTGATAAATATAAATAAGCTATGTGTCACGGGCATACGCATATATTTTAATTATACCATCTACCCTTACCCTATAATAATGAGAAAATGCTGTGAAGAAATTATTGATTTTAATTTACTAATTTTAATTTAATTATATATTTAATTTATATTTCACTAATTAATCTCATAAACAATGATATCAAAAATAAATATAATACAACAAATCAAACATCAATCAAATTTTTTTTCTCTTAAAAAAATTACCAATATAAAATGAAAATGTTTAACATGGAAGAATTTTCTACAATTCATATAATCATATAATTTTTTTGTCTCCTAAATAAATGAGCAATACAAAATGGATCAGTTTTCCTTGTTTGAAAAGTCAAAGAAAGCAAACCAGAGAAGAAACCTCGAGCTCAAAATATTTTCCATTATTCATATAATTATATAACATATATATATATATATATATATATTTACCTTCAAAATAAATTAACATTATACAATGTAAATGTTTTTTACATGTTTCGAAAAGTCAAAGAAAGCAGAAGATAAAATTAAAGATGGCAGCCCACATCTCTGCACAAAAACTGAGAACATAATCCACAAGGGCGTCTACGTGCATGAAAACAGACAAAAAAAGAATCATGGATCATGACAACCCTTTCCCCACCAAACCCTAACAACCCTAACCCTAACCCTAATCCCTAACTACTTAGTTCAAATCTAACGTGGAGATGTTTCCCTTCTTAGATTTTCGGTCATGTCTCAGCATACCTATGTGCAATATATGCCCTACCACTTCCATATGTTGGAATAAGGTACCCCTTAACTTAATAATGAGAACGCACCAATGGACTTTTGAAAAAACTATATTCATGTCCAAATATAACACCAATCAAAGTCCTTGATCCAGCTTGTATGCAGGATATTTAAAAAGTTAGGCACCAACAGACAATGATTGATGAAGGCCTATATAAATGCTTTAGTTCTCTTCCATGCAATGCACCAACTCACTTGAGTTAAAAAGTTCTCTTTTCGGATTTAGGGTTTGGACCTTGCAAGGTCCTAGCTTAGGTGTATTTCCGGCGAACATGGCCCGGAAAATGCCGCAAGTAATACTTGCGGCGGTGATATGTGTGATCGCCATTGCTGTGGCAGAGGCCGACCATAAGCCTTATATCTATTCCTCTCCTCCGCCACCTTATCATTATAAGTCACCACCACCACCTTCACCTTCTCCTCCTCCTCCATATCACTATAAATCACCACCACCACCATCACCATCTCCACCTCCTCCTTATCATTATAAGTCTCCACCACCACCTTCACCATCTCCTCCTCCTCCTTACCATTATAAGTCACCACCACCACCTTCACCTTCTCCTCCTCCTCCATATCACTATAAATCACCACCACCACCATCACCATCTCCACCTCCTCCTTATCATTATAAGTCTCCACCACCACCTTCACCATCTCCTCCTCCTCCTTACCATTACAAGTCACCACCACCACCATCACCATCTCCACCTCCTCCTTATCATTATAAGTCTCCACCACCACCCTCTCCCTCACCTCCACCTCCATACCACTATAAATCTCCTCCACCACCCTCTCCCTCACCTCCTCCTCCATACCACTATAAATCTCCTCCACCACCCTCTCCCTCACCTCCTCCTCCCTACCATTACAAATCTCCTCCACCACCTTCCCCATCTCCTCCTCCTCCCTACCATTACAAGTCACCTCCTCCTCCTTCTCCATCTCCTCCTCCTCCATACCACTACAAGTCACCTCCTCCTCCTTCTCCATCTCCTCCTCCTCCCTACCACTACAAGTCACCTCCTCCTCCTTCTCCATCTCCTCCTCCTCCCTACCACTACAAGTCACCACCACCTCCATCTCCAATGCCTCATCCTCCATACCACTACAAGTCACCACCTCCTCCATCTCCAATGCCTCATCCTACCCTACCACTACAAATCACCACCACCACCATCTCACTCACCACCTCATCATCCCTATCATTACAAGTCACCCCCACCTCCATCTCCAATGCCTCATCCTCCCTACCACTACAAATCTCCACCTCCACCATCACCCTCACCACCACACGTCTACTACTACTCCTCTCCACCTCCTCCCCATCACTACTAGAAGTTCATGTCACAAGCCCAAGGCTCTTGCTATTAGCTCCATGCTATTAACGTAAGTAATACTCTCCTAGCAACAGTTGTTGACATTGCGTTCTTGCAATCTTTTTAAGATAAATTTAAAATGGCTAGCTTAGTTTTGCTAAACTATTTTTCTGCTTGTGTTTGCAGCACCATTGCTCAACCAATGGATAAGCTAATAAAGGAGCTCAGTATTCCCAATATTAGCTACATTTTCTTATATGTATTTGTGTATGTTGTTGTTTGGAACAATAAGCCAGCAAAAGATCAAAATCAATAAAGATGGACATCTGATGCTGGTACGTTGTGTGGTACCCAGAGTTAATTGTACTATTTGTCAAGTTGAAGGGCTTTAATTATTTGCAACCTTTTGAGTTCTTTTGTTAATAAATAGTAATATTTCTTAATTTACATTTGAGTGTTTCTTTTGAATGGAATAAAACATATAAAGATAAGTTTATCTAATTTTAATTTTGATTATTTTAATTTGCTGAAGAATGTATGCATGGTGGAAATGGAATGACTCTAATCTTAGAAAAGAAGTATGTAATCCGGTGAATTAATGGCCAAGGAAGACCTTACAAGGTGCCCTCCCTGTTTTCATCTAAGAAGACATAGCAATATAGCAGACAATAGACATGCACATGGCCCATTATTTAAGAACTTGTTCACTGTCTTTTGTGGATAAAGATCCATTTTATGGAGTTAGATCATGAGCATGAGATTTATCACCCCAATTATATATTATTTTACATTAAATAAATAAATTACATGTACTATGGATCATAAGTCACTAGCTGTACATGACCATCTTTTAAGAATAAAAAAAAAGAAATTTTAACAGTTACAAATTACTCCTACGGAGTTGGAATTCAATTACCCTCGAATAATATTTTTATTTAAAAATAATTTATATTTGATAATAATATTACTATTTTATGTAAAATATCTCATATGTAAATATAAATAAAGTCTATAAATGTCTTCGGAATCAAACCATAGCACATGCTTACAAAATCTTGTCATAAATTTCTTTTTTTGTTTTTATTCATAAATACGAAACAAATAAAAAATTATATGTTAAAGATCCACACAACTAGTAAATTGAGTTTTACAAGACATACGCTCTCCACCCTGTGTGAGCAAAGGATTAAACATCTTATATGGAAAATTTAATATCAATAGACATGTCAAAAATATTAATTTGATTTATACTATAATTTGTTTTTAATCTTTTCTTTTATTTATGTTTCGAATCCATTATTATATGAACCGCAACTATGACCGGATGTTACTCAGAATTTTGGTTTAAAAAAATATGAACCACAAAATATATATATTATATTTTGAAAAAAAGTATTAATTCTATATTTATTGGCCCAAAATATTTGAGTTTACTATTGCCAAACATTTTGTTTTTACTCCTTGGATGGTTCGTAGGTAGACAAAACAATTTATTTATCCTTGAATTAATTATATTTACATCTTGGTACGGAGTTGTCGTTTATCAAGATCAATAACAAATGAGGACCACACATCAGTAATTCTCAAACTTCAACTCAACCAGTAAAACCTTCAGACTTTCACAGTACCCTACAATTCCATGCGTTCCAAAAACATCCCATTTCTAATTCAATATTTTAAATTTAATTATATTTTTATGAAAATTTAATTTTACTTTTATTTGTTTATTTCTTATCTCTACTGCTTTTCCCATTTCACTGATAAGCTTTTTTGGGGTTCGGATCAAGGTATCAACTGGGCCGTGTCACCCACGGGTTGACATGATATGGGCATGGATCCCTGCTTCTTACTAGGCCGATGGGTTGCGGCCCTTGTACCTCTATCTCTCTTTTAATTATATATACGTATATACACTTAGTTAAATATTGACTAAAATAAAGTTTGGAAGTTTTCCATCAAAAATTATTCTAGGAGTGATTGATAACAACGTGATTCTTTAGAGTTAAAATCTTGGAAAAGTAAAATTACAGTAGTTGATATGTAAAAGAAAGTGTTTATTGAAATTCATAGAAAACTATATTCTAGGGTTTGGTAATTAGCGGGTAAATTTTTGAGGAGGTCACTGTGTTTTGATCAATTTTCACTTTGGTCACTATTTTTCAATTTATATCAAAGCTGTTATCAGAAATCGATTTCATTTTAACGAGCTGTCACTCTTGGATTTCCAGCCAAATTTATCTGATGTGACAGCCGGAGATGCCACATCATATTAAATTAATCATTTCTTGACACCTAGCTGGACTGGACATATCAACTTTGATCCACGTCATATTAACCAATCTACTCAGCATACACAGTCAGCTGCATAGTCATCATCTTTATCTTTCCCCTCTTTCTCTTCTTTCGTGAGAGGGTCCTATGCTTGACCCCACAATCCCCAAATTACAGCCGATCATCTGAGAAGCAAAAATTCTTTGTGATCACCGGAGAGTTGCGGGGAAACGGGGAGAGGAAGAGGGAGGGAGTCTAGCTTATGCATTTGCTGACGATTGGAGTTAGGGCAAGGCGGTGGCAACCATCTCTGTACACCATGGAGAGCGGTTGGCAGGTAAGAGGTGCGCAAGATGAAGCTACAGTATACTGTAAGTCATATTACCTCCTTGTTTCGTACATTGATTTGCGTAGGATGAAGCGCCAGTGGAAATGTATTATTTTTATTAAATCTGTGAAAGGTGTTTAAATTTTTTTAAGAAGATTGTTGAAGAACATGTTAAACTTGGTTTTTGTGGGAATGATTACATCCAAAGTTGTTTTTATTACACTGGTGAAAATTTTTAAGAAGTACGACATAGAAGATTTTTGAGGGGTTTTGTCTCTTGTGATGAAACACTACTTTACAAATTACCTAATTCTTAATGGGTTGTGAATTGGAAATTATCAGTAATGTTGTATTTTATTAATAGTTGATAATTGATAGTTGTGTAGCCCTTTGGATTGATGAGGCAAAATAATTTTTTAGGGTTATTATTCTATGATGAATTTTTTTAACACCATTTGCATTAATGTTGTCTAGTACCAATTGCTGAATATTTCTCAATACACATGTTCTATGGGATGGGTGACATTCAAAATAGGAGTGAGTATAGGATGTCAGGTGTTGTAGACTTTTGTGATACTGATTTCTTATTCAGATTGGAGGTTGAACATATGGCCAGTGAGTTGAGCATTTATACAGAGGGATGCAGTTTTTGTTTTTGTGAAACCAGGAGAGGCGTGAGAGAAATAAAAAGTGATTCAGATGTCATTAGAATGGCTTCAAATGTGGGCTAGAGTAGGCATATAAGTATTTATGTGAAGGTATCTAAGATAGATGGTCCTAGTGGTGAGAAGAAATTAGGACATATTGCAAGTGTAGATGAGGTTATTGAAGATTTTAGAGATGAAGAGGCTAATGAACCATCTGATGAAGTATTTGATGAAGAGGAATCCAATGAAGGTGTATAGGACCTCCATTTAAAAGAATCTGGTCATTTACAAGAAGCTAATGAAAATGACCAGGATGTCAAATTATGACAATCTAGTCATTTACATGAAGATACTGAAGAAAAGGGAGGCAATGAAGATGTGCAGGAAGTCCAAGTACAACAATCTGGTCATTTAGATGAAGATACTAAAGAGGGAAGAAGAAGTGAATGAAGCTGTGTAAGAATATGAATCAGATGAAGTTGATCCATTTGATGAAGATCCTGAAGAAGAAGAAGAAGAAGAAGAAGAAGAAGAAAGAAGAAGAAGAAGAAGAAGAAGAAGAAGGTAATGTAGATGTCTAGGAACATGAATCAGAACAAGTTGATCATTTAAATAAAGACCATGAAGAAGATCCTGGAGAAGATGTAGGTAATGAAGGTGCGCAGGATCATGTAGATCAAGATCCTGAAGATGAGAAAGCCAATGGGAGTGATATTTATGACTCTGATTACAGTTTAAATAGTGAAGAGGATGATGGTGGGGTTGCTAGTAATGAAGATTGTGCTGATGGGCCAAGGAAGATGTCCAAGAGGAAACTGGTAAAGAAGAAAATGTTGATGAGGAGGAGGTCTTCACTGACTATGCTGCATCTGATGATCTACAGTCATGTTCCACAACTGATAAAGATGAGATAAATCCACCCAAGGCTAGATATCCTGAATTCAGAGAGGCAGATGTGAAGGATCCTCATTTTCATATAGGGATGAAGTTTAGGCATTTGCACAATTCAAGCAAATAGTGAAAAATTATGGGGTAAAAAATAGGGTTGTGATTAATTTTAGGTCTAATAGTAAGGTCAGATGTAAGGCATATTGCAGAAAGGGCTGTCCATCTTACCTATGGGCTTCTCCAATGCTAAAGGAAAAGAACACTATTTAAATCAAACCTGGATATCTGAAACATGAATGCACAAAGGACCGTAATATAAGGCATGTAGTGCTCAAAACATAGTAGAGTATTATCTGGAACAAGTTAGAGTAGACCCATCTTGAAAGCTTAGAGGCATAATACAGGCTATCAGAACAAATCAAGAGGTTGAAATATCTAGATTAAAAGCATGGAGGGCCAAAAGTATTGCCTTAAGGTATAACAGTGAGTTTTTTCCCCATGTTTATTAAGTTATCTTGAGTCTTTAATTTGCATTCAACCTGAATGCAGCATGGTGTTTATAACAGTGAGTTTTTTTTCCCTATTTTTACCTACTGGGAATTAGACTACTTGATGGGGATGAGCACACCCAGATGAGTAGGCTATATGACTACAGGTTGGAATTGCTCAAGACACACCCATAATCGACAATAAAATTTTAATGCAATGAGGGTGTGTTCTCAGCAATGTATGTGTGCTTATTTCCACTCAAAAGCAGGATTCCTGGCAGGCTATAGATAGGTAATATTAGTGGATGGTTGTTTCTTGAAGGGACATTATGGAGGTCAACTTCTTACAGCTATTGGCATTGATGTGAACAACTGCATCTATCTAGTAGCATGGGCAGTAGTAGACATGGAGAACTACCACAATTGGGTCTGGTTTCTAGAACTTTTGGTTGAAGACCTGGAAATATGCAACTCGTATCACTGAGCATTCATGAGTGACAGATAGAAGGTAAGTGTTTAATTTCAATGCCATTTTGTGTCATTTCATAACTAGCCTTACATTTTCCCATGATATCTTGTTTTTCTTTGGTGTTTTTACTTTTTCCTATGTTTGTTTGCTGGTTATTGGATCTTTTTTACAAAACATAAATTACTCCATAGGGCCTTCTAAATGTAATCGAGGAAGTATTTCCTCATAGTGAACACATGTTTTCTGTAAGGAATATACATACAAATTTTAGAAGAAGATTTAGAGGCAAAGGCCTTAAGAATCAGTTATGGGCCTGTGCTAGGAGTAGTTATGTCCCTGTATTTAATCTGGCAATGGAAACACTTAAGGATAAGTCAGAGGAACATTTTCATGAAAAATATTGCCCCTGTACATTGGAGTAGGTCACATTTAAAATCCAAAGTTAATGTGACATGTTGCTTAATAATTTATGTGAATGCTTTAACAATCAGATCTTGGAAGCTAGGACCAAAGGTATAGTTAGTCTTGATGAGATGATTAGGGCACAACTCATGATAGGGATAAAAAAAATGAGAATCAATGAAAAAAAATGCACCACACACACTATCCTAAGATTGTTAACAAATTAGAGAAAGCCAAACAACTTAGCTGGATTTGCAGGACAACCTAGTCAGGTGGTGAAAAGTACTAGGTTGTTCGTTTTCATGGGTATTTTATTGTTGACACTAAAGATATGTCTTGCAACTGTAGGTAGTGGCAATTGACAGGTATACCATGTTTCCACCCAATATCATCACTTGATTATAACAAAAAAACCCTGAAGATTGCATAGATGAGTGCTATACTGTTAGAACATTCCTGTCAACCTATAACCATATACTGAACCCAAACCCAAGACTCCAATTACTGGCCCAAGAGTCCACAAGGTCCAATGATACCCCTAGAACCAGCAAACATAAATAGGGGCAGGAAACCCTTGATGAGGAGGAAGAATCCACTTGATGAGCAGGAAGGATACATAAAAGGGAAGGTCATTAGGAAAGGCCACAACAAGAGGTGAAGTGTTTGTGGGACTATTGGACACAACAAGAGATTTCATGGCTCCCAAGTGAGTACATGTTCATATTTTCAGAAGCATTGTTTGTTTTTAATTTCTTAATTTTTTTACATGACACCTATTTTTACAGAGATACAGAACAACTAGAGAGAAACAAAATAAAGAAGTATAATGCTAAGCACCTATAACTTAATGTTTTTCCTTTCTTTGGTAGTAGATGATAAGAGCATTGTTTGGTTTGTAACAGGATGCTGGACATCATATGGACCCTATCAACACAATTGATCCTGAAGTGCTTCAAGAGCATTTCATTCACAATGTAGAAGTATTTGTTATAAAATTGTAATGACATGTTGCTATGGCAATGTTATTTAGTTGTTTCTTTTTTTTTTTTAACTGAAATTTAATGCAGATGAGGGACATACCTGCTTACACAAACTTTCCTACGAGTTCTGCACCATCAGTAGAGGCACATGACAATCCTGCAGAACAAGTACCCTCATTACAACCACAGGTATTTTGATAGAGGAGGGCATTTGTTTATTACCAATTACCTACCTCATCCAGTTGGTGTACTATTTTTTAATTTACTCATGCCATGCAAAAACCTCCCTAGGATATCCCCAACCCAGCACATGATATCCATATACCTACTGGAAGTGGAAATCAGGCAGCTGCACCACTGACACAGGTAATAGCTGAAATCTTTAATCCTTAAAAATAATTTTGCAGATTTGTGAGGTAAATTGATTACCTGAAAATTGTAGGGGAGTCAAATCAATCATGAAACCATCCCCATAACAACAGCTTGTGTCACGTCCCGACCCGCGGGCCCGCCACGTGACAACCGCCGCGACAATCCCGAGGAGGGACACACACCACTCAACCCTCGAGTCATCGCAAGGCTCACAAACTCCTGCTAAACAACACCGCAATAATAAAGGTACCAAAAACAAAACTTTCACTCGAAAAAATCAATAGTAAAGTGAAAGATATACAAATCACATTTACTGAGTTAATAACACTAGTGGATCCACTTGCACTCATACAATGCAACCCGATTAGTAAACAAACAACTCGGGATACAAATTGCCAAAGCACTTCGCCTCGCTATGACGACCAAAACCACTAAAACACGGAAGAGAGGAGGGTGAGTAACCATAGTCACTTTCGAGTGAATGGGTTAGCACAAATCTAACAGAATATCAAAACAAATCGAGGAAATTCCAATAAACACATTTCTACAATAACATAAATGAACTGGAGCGTTCACATTTGCAACACAATGAAAAATCTGAGGGATATGAAACCTTGGTATTTAAAAACCAAAACATAAATTCTCACGAGTATAGACAAAAACATCAACATGTATAAAACAAATGCCTGGATATAATTTCCCAAAATGAGTAGAAAAACCAACTTAAACAAATAAAAAGTCCTCGATAATCACAAACCCTCAATTGCATGATACATGTTCGAAAAAGCATTAAGATATCAAACATGCTATGTGAAAGATCACACTTGAATATACCAATTGCAAGAAAATAGAATTTTTCCTCAAATATTGAAATTTCATCTCGATCAAATAAACAATGGCCTAAAAACACTCTCTCTAACTTTAGCCGCCGTCACGACTAAGTTGAGAGCCGTCAAAAGTCTTCGCACCCTTGAGCGTTGGCCCACCGGTCCCGTGTGGTGACCCGGGATCGATGTATCATCAATCGGGGCTCTACGCTCCCACTGATGCTGGACAAATCAACACCCAGGTCCACAGCGCCACCTCTAAAAGGCTGGCCCGTTGGGACCCACTCTGCGATAGTCGGGCCTTAGCCCGCCCGTCACCATCAAACCAACATATAGCTGTAGCAATAATACAATCTGAATCACTCATGTCACAAGGTCCTTATCCGGGACAAGCATTCACATATCGGGGAATAAACATTATTTCCACAAATCCAAAAGCCAAAGCATAGTAATGCATGTAAACTTTCAAAAAGTATTCCAATCCCGATGTGCCAATACATTCAAAAAAACATTTTACGTCCAAATGCCAAGAATAACACAATAATATGCGAAGCTACGAAGCATTGCTTTGAGACAATAAAAACGAGTCAATATTAAAGCGCATTATAATATCCACAATCTAGAAGAACATGCCATTCAGAAATAAAAAAACCCTTTTTGTTTTTCATAACCATAAATATCAAAAGCATGCTTATACAAGTGAAAGGTTTTTACAAACCATTTCTAAAAAGTTGATGCCAACGAGTGTAGAAAAAGAAACATTAAGTTTTGAAATACAATAAAAGGCATCAAAACAAGCATAACTTTTGTTCTAGTTAAACCTCAAGTTACTTAGGATCATTCTAGCTTTCTCTTTCTTCAGCTCACTAAGTTTTCCTCCAAATACAAGATTAATCCCCAAGGTCTAGTCTATCACAACCTCTAAATACTTTTACAAGTCATGAAAAATATGTTCATCTCATCACATATATTTACACCTACCAATATACATTGATTAAATCCTACTTTACACATCATTAGGTATTTACTTTCACAAGCCTTTACTATTCGAGCCTCTCTTATACTCAACAATGTCTTAGATCCTTATCATAGTGCCACTACCTCAACATTAATATTTACTTCATCTATAATAATTTCATTGTCAAAATACTCACAAGTTGACTATCTCCTCTAAGGATGTATTAAATCAAACTATTATTAAAAAAATTCACGGGAATATTCAGGTCTTTGCAATTCAACACTTGTCACATATATAGCTCAAGCTATTCATCATCAACCTTCTAAATAAATTCCATTTAGAATAATAATCATAATCATTGGCATCCACCCGATATATATATATATATATATATATACATATGTATATCGATATGATCAAACTACAATTAAGCACCCTACACTATGCTCACAAGAACAAACCTCATCAATTTGTGAGAATCCTACTACATAAGTGTAATTATGTCACCCATGGTTCTCAGATATTACAAAGAATATATTAGCATAAATCTCACTGACCACCCAAAATCATGTATACGGTTGACCAAGTTATTCCAATTCCAATATACTAGTGTAATTATATACCTTAGCATTCAAGACTTCATCAGGTTCCATGTACCATGTTTATCACATCATGCCTCAAAACTTCAGAAATTATGCATCATTAGGGAGATTAAATCATCCATTGAACATACATAATCAATTTTACTTATAACCCATAAGCTCCATGAACTTGTTGTAATAATCAGCAATTTCCATTCATCCACCAAGCATGTATATCCTCAAGTTCAATCTCAACTAACGCAAGTACAACATTAACAAGCTTTCTCATGATTTTTCAGAGAGTAAACCACAAGTCATTTTAAATAAACCATAGTCTCTAGTAGTCATCTACACTTTCTTTTCTCCTATAGCCAGTGATTTGAAAACATGATAAAGCCATGGAAATCATTTCAGAAAAACAAATAAAATATTTTCGATACTCAATTAGAATTGTGCACTCAACATAACCCACTCACAGAACATGTTGCCTCGCGTGGAGACGCGCACACTGATTGGCGGTTTCCTTCCCCTTGGAGGATGCTTCGCCACCTAGATACAAGCAGGGAATCCAAATTCTAATGAACATAATAATGATAATCACAAGAAAATGTATAAAAATACAATTATACATGTCTAATACAAAACATTAGGGTTTTAGGGCAAAACATCGTCATTTTGGATCCAAACGATCTCAGAATGGAGTAAAACTAGTTCCAATGAGTTCAGGGTATGAAGAGCTTCAATGTGAACCAAAGAAATACCAGAAAAGACTCAAAATTTTCGGTGCTACAGTAACTTCGGAATTGCTACAGTAAACCCGAACCTTATACTATGGTTTTCTCCCAATTTACAACTCTAAATCAAAAATTTTCTTCTACAACATTCTCATACATGCATTATAAATCATTGGCTTCAATTTAAGCCTATGAATCATCATATCCATGAAGAAATCAAAGTTTTTATACAATTCTAAAAACAAGGAAATACGGAAGAAATACAAAACAAAAACATTGAATCTTAGGCTTACCGGATTAGGGAGTGAGAGAGGAATAAGTTTGGTATTTAAGTTTGCAGGAAATTCTCGCGGAAATTTTCTTCTAGGGTTAAGGATCGGCCGAACAAAGAAGCAAGGAGAAGGAAAATGAAGAAGAAGGTTCCAGGTGGTTTGTTTCACTCATTCATTTTTCTCTTTTTAATAGGAAATGACCTAATTGCCCTCCTAATAGAAAAATAATAGAGAATGGATCCAAATGACGAATTGCCCCGGATTTTTGGCGAGGGATTTTCGCACATATCCTACTATGCAATCCAGTAAAAAAATCTACAAATGCAAAAATGACTATTTTTACCCTAATGTATTCACAAAAATAAGAGAAGATCATAGGTCCAAATTTGGACCGGGTACAACAGCTTGTGATGGAAGATCAGAGCTGGAAAAGCTTGTGACAATGGGAAGGAAGAAACAACTCATCTCCAAAAGGCAAGCAAGGAAGCATATACCTGCAAGATCACCTCCTCAGGTTATTCACAACCCAACACATGATAGGCAGATTTCTATAGTAACTGGGAGTTGTGCAGCTGCACAAGTAACACAAGTTTTGATGTTGGAATACTTCAGTGTTACATAACATTTTTTTATTCTGAAACATTTATTTTTTCCTGATGAAACACAGGTAGATCAGAATTAGAACACCCATGAAACCACCCCCACAACAACAACAACAACTGGAGATGGAAGATCAAAGATGAAAAACTTGTCACAATGGCAGGGGAAAACTAGCTCCTCTCTAAAAGCCAAGCAAGGAAGCATATACCTGCAAAACCGCCTACTCAGGTCATCCACAACCCAGCACATGATCGGCACAGTCCTACAACAACTAGGAGTCAAGCAAGCGCACAAGTAGCACAAGTATATCATTGGAGTACTTCATTGATGCTTAATATTTACTTGATGACACACTTAACTTTTTTGATGGGAAACATATTTTTTCCGATGAAACACAGGTATATTAGAATCAGAAGACTCACCAAACCATAATGTGATCGAAAAATCAACCACTATCCAAATTCCCATCAAGACCACCTGTGCTAAAAAATGGAGGAGTGCTAAGAAATTTAGAAGATAGAAGCAAACCAAGTGAAATAGGAAAAAAAAAGAAAAATTTGGCTTCCACTAAGGAGCAGTGCATCTCGGAAACCATAAATATGACTTTATTAAAGTGGGTGATTCTACATTGTGCTGCATGTTTTTGTTTAAAATTGTGTATGGACCACTATAGTGGGGAATTTTCATCTTTAACTTAGGTTTTGAAAAAAAAATGTCATATTCTCTTTGTTACCTATCTCAATTGATTAAAAATTTTTCCAGGTTACCTATTTGTTAACTTTGTCAAACTATCATTCTAGACCAAAAATACTACTTGTATGCATCCTATTTTGTTATGGTATGAATGGATTCAAATTATAATGTGATCTTCCCCATTATGATGGTTGAGTTATGGCACTTTCTTTTCATCTTCAGAATAACAATAACAGTGGTATAACTTGCAATATTCAGGACTTTTATTTAAATTCATTTTGAGACTTTGAATCTGCAACAACTCATCCATGGATTTTTCTTGCACAACATGTATAATTATACACTATTCTCAAAGCTCAATCTCGTTCACAAAAAAAAAAGAATTATGATTGCTTCAGAATATCATCTCATTGCACATTCATTGGCCATTCTCTTCCACCTTCCTATGAAGGCTGGGTGTGTGTTATAGTCATGAAAGAAAGACTTGAAAATCACTTATACAAGCATTCCCTGTGAACTCCCTCTAACCATGCCCTAGCTTCCAACTCCATTTAACGATGCCCAAGGTGCGAAGGTCTAGGTTATTTTCAAATCCTTCGCTTCGCTTCCCCGTTGAGTTATGGAAAAGCCCTGAATTGCTAACATAAATGGTCTCCACGATTTCTCTTCCCCTAGCTCAGCTGAAAATCGGGAAGTTGAAAGAGGGGAAAGATGAAGATGATGACTGTATATGCGTTGAGTAGATTAGTTAATATGACCTGGAACGAAGTTGACGTGTCCAGGCCAGTTGGGTGTCAAGAAATGATTAATTTAATTTGATGTGGCATCTCCGACTGCCACATCAGATAAATTTGGCTGGAAAATCAAGAGTGACCGCTCATTGAAATGAAATCAATTTCTGATGACCACTTTGATACAAATTGAAAAATAGTGACTAAAGTGGAAATTGGCCAAAACACAGTGACCTCCTTAAAAATTTACCTAGTAATTAGCACCTTCCTTGGAACTCTCTCTTAATTTCTCAATTTACTTTTTATCTAGTTAACTAGTTAATCTTTGGAAAGTTAATATTTTATCATGTTAAATGAAGTGGTATTTAATAGGTTAATTTTTGGATAGGTCACCGAGCTTTGCTCATTTTTCAGTTTGGTCACTGGACTTTAATTTTTTTTATCTAATTAGTCATCCAACTTTAATTTCATTTCACCAGCCAGTCACCTAGAGAATTTTGATCCACAATTCCTGACGTGGCCATCGGAGAATCCCAATGAACCTTATCGGGCCACGTCACATGTCTGAAATAGCAAGTGACTCAGCAAATTAATCCTAGTTAGAAAGGTGACTTAACAAATTAATGTGACTCAGCAAATTAATCCCATGTTGGCATCTTTTTCTCTGGTTATATACATAGTCCAGTGGACAACCATTCTTCTTTTTCTTCTTCTTCTTCTTCTTTTTCTTTACCAGCAGGCGTAGTTCAATCTTCGGCGAGGAAGGTGGCAAGCAACTAGTCTTTGGAGCTTCGAGATATCTGTGAGTTAGGAAATACTGCCGGATGGGGAGGAGGCACTAGAGTACCGTAAGTGCTTGTCTGGAAACCCTAACCCTATGCTTTGCTTCATGCATTGTTTGTGAGCTCTACATTGCAAATGTGGGGTTCATTGAAGTTAGGGATTACATCTCAAGCTAGGGTTCTGACTTTTTTTTTTTTGGGATTTCACCAAATGCATTGTACTTTGTTGTTATGTTGTTTTTCTTTTTCCGAAAGTAATGTTTTCTTTCATACAAGACTTGAAGTAGTTGTCTTCCTCCTTGTGGTCCCATTGCATGTTTGTGGCATATAAATTATATTTGACGCAATGAAGATCTACAAGTTGTCTCTTTTTCTTTTTAAAGGTTTTGTCTAGATGTTGAACTTAATGCAGCTCTGGAGCCTTCCCTTTGGTCAGGTTTACTGAATTTAAATGTTTGTTTGTGTTTTTGTACCCCACTGTAATCTTTAATCAGTAGGATCCATATTTGATAAGTCTACCATTACATGATTATTTGGTTGTTAGTCTTTTTGTACCCCACAACAAACTTTAATGAAGCTCTCTGCAAGTTAATTTAAGTTTTGGTCAGGCGTGATCAATAAAAACAAAATAAAAAAATATCTTTGTTAAGTCCTTAGGGGGAAGTATTGGACATATTAGGCGTATATATATATATATATATATATATATATATATATATATATATATATATATATATATATATATATATATATATATATATTTGTTAGTTGTAGGTGGTTGGCTCTAGCTAATATTTGTAAACAAACATGAATTTGGTATGATTGTGTATTGGAATCATATCTTTGCTATGAACACTCCTTATATATGATTGTTAACAATATATATATATATATATATATATATATATATATATACATATATGTATTACTGTTAAGTATTTGTAATCATATATGTATATATATATATATATATATAATTAATTGATTAACAATACAATTACATCTATGGTATGATTGATCTACCACTTAGTTTTATATATTGTTAAGTCTTTGTTAACAATACATACAATATCTTTGTTAAGTCTTTGGGATCATATATATATATATATATATGATTGTGAACACAGTTATATCTTTGGTATGATTGATTTACCACTTAGTTTTATGCTTCCAAGTTTTTGAATGGCAAAGTATTGGTTGTTTCTGATTTTTTATGCTACATGAGTTGTTCTTAATTGTAGTGGTCCACATGGGGTGATCCATTGGTCGCCACAATGATGTTTGGGTTTACTTTTTTATTTTTCTGTTGAAAAAGTTAAGTACTTATTTAAATCGAAGTATGATGATAAAAATGAGAATTGGCCAAAGTTCAATGACCTACCCAAGAATTTAGTTTGTCACTTAGCTTTTTAGCATTGTTTCATTCATCTTTTTCTTTTTTCTTTTTTTCTTTTTGGTTTTTCATCTGATGTACATTCCTAGTTTTGTTACTAGTACCAGCTATTTTTTTTTGATGCACTTAACTTCTTCTTTGGGCATCATGTTGTCGTATAACATAATTATAATTTTATATACATGTGTGATTGCTATGAATATAGCATAGTCACCATTACTAGTTTTTTTGTTTTTTTACTTAGTTGTTTCTGATCCATGTTTATGTGATTTGAATGGCATCAGCTCTTTTTTTCTTCCTTTTGAGTTTCATTCCTTTTGAGTTACATTCCTATATTCTTGTACTTACCCATTTTTGGTTGATGTAGTAAAGTTCTACTTTTTTTTTTTGTTTTTGATTTATCTTTAGTTTAGGCTTCATTTGAAGTAAATGTTTATGATTGTATGGCATATTTTTCCCTTTTTTAGCTTCAGTGCAAGTAATGTTATTACGAATGATGAAGAATGTTATCCATAGTTGTATTTTCCTTATTACAGACAATCCTGATAAAGTTTCAATGTCTAATTAGCTTCATTACATTTTTCATTTCAGTGCCAACTGTAGAATTGTTCACTATCAAGATGCATTACAGTATTGGGGTTTGCACAAAAATTTGTAGGTTATATAGACTTTTGTTGTGTAGACAAGATTTCAAAATTAGAGCTGTTATCTATGGGAAAAGATCTTAACTTAGATGTTGAAGGAAGTAGCATTTGGTGTCTAGGTAGCAGTGATGGGCAGAATGAGCTTAGGGAGATCCATTCTGACATGAATGCTCTACAAATGGAATTAGCAGTAAGTTCATCTAACAGGGAGGTCGATGTTCTAATTAGGGCTACATATGATCAAGCTGGACATGATGAAGCAAGTGAAAATGAAGAAGTGAATGAGGAGGGCAGTGATTTAGAGGGCAGATTAATTGGTCTAGGTGGCCAGAGGGAAACAAATGAGGATGACAGTGACCTGTGTGATTCTAGTTACAAATTTATTGATGAGTTTGAAGAAGATGCAAAAAATGGAAGGGAAATGAATAGGAACTTCTAGAAGGTTAGAATGAGGATAGTTACTATTTAGATTATGTTGGATATGAGGAGCTAAAGTCAGCATCATCAATAGATGAAGATGAGTTAGAATCAGGTAGACCAAAATACTCCATCTTATGAAGAATTTTATGAAGAAGTTAACATGCAGAATCCCCATTTTAAGATTGGAATGATATTCAAAAGTTTTGATCCATACAAGGAATCTGTGAGGAATTATGGTATGAAGAATAAGTATGCCATGAATTTCAAGCCAAATTCTAAAAAGAGATTCAAAGCTTTTTGCAAAAGAGGCTGTCCTTTCTATCTTTGGGACTCACCAATGGTAAAGGATGGGAGTACAGTGTAGATTAAGACAGGGAAATTAGAACATGAGTGTGCAAGAGATGACAACAACAAGCATGTGATTGGCCACTGGATAGCTAAGACATACTTAGAGTAATTCGGAGCACATCCTACCTGGTATCATCCAAGCAGTGAAGACAAACCAGGAGGTGGATATTAGCAAACTGAAGGCATATATAACCAAATGCGTGAGGTTTATTTCTTTTTCTTACAGTTCTATCTAAATTATGTATGCAACTAATTAAATTTGAATCCACATTTGCATCTAATTATTTTTCTCAATCCAGAATTATTGATGGTGATGAGAAGACCCAGATATCAAGGCTTTATGATTATAGGCTAGAACTAATAAGAACACATCCTGGTTTCACCATAGTGTTCAAATGTGACTAGGGTGTGTTCCAATGCATGTATATTTGTCTTTCTCCTTTGAGAGAAAGATTCTTGGCAGGGTGAAGACAGAATACTGTCATTGGATGGTTGTTTTTTAAAAAGCATGTATGGGGGACAACTGTTGACAGCAGTTGGGATAGATGCAGATGACTACATTTATCCAATTGCATGAGCCATAAGTCATCCTAACTTAGGTTATATGATTGATGATTTTTTTTTAATGATTTTTTTGATTACCTGTTTAATCTGAATTGTTTGGTGGAGTGGACAAAGAGAACAAGAACAATTGGAAATGGTTCTTAGAACAGCTTGCACAAGACTTGGGGATTAATAATAGCCATCACTTAGCATTTATGACTGATAGGCAGAAGGTAATTTTATATTTTAGTTGTGGTTGTATGTGAACTTAATTGATTGTCTAGGGTTTAATACCTATTTATTGACTGCTTTCTAATTTACTTGTTGAATTAATATATCTAATTGATGATTTCATTGCTTGTTTTCTCTCTTTTTTTTTTTTCCTTTTCTCCATGTTGTGGTTGTATGTCAACTTAATGTGGTTTTCTAGGGTTTAATACCTGCTATAGAGGAGTTATTTCCTTATAGTGAGCACAGTTTCTGTGTTAGACACATGCACACTAATTTTAAAAAGAACTCTAGAGGAAAAATATTTAAAGACCAGTTGTGGTTGTGTGCTAAATCAAGCTAGTTATTTGCATTTGAGAAAAATATGGCCATCTTAAATGGAATGTCCACAAATGCATGTAATTACATGAAGAACATAACCTATAACCATTGGAGTAGGTCACACTTCAAATTAATTTTTAAATGTGACATCCTACTCAATAATTTATATGTGTGCTTCAATAGCTAAATACTTAAAGCTAGGATTAAGGGGGTAGTGACAGTGAATGAAATGATCAGAACAAGGTTGATGATGAGGACTCAAAAAAGAAGAGATGCAATGAGAAAATGTACAATAGTCCATTGCCTTAGGATTCTAAAAAAATTAGAGAATTCCAAACAATTGAGTTTGGTTTTACAACACATCCTAGTTTGGAGGAAGAAAATACCAAGTTTTAGGTCTAAAAGGCCAATTTGTAGTTGATAAAGATGAAAGCACATGCTCATGTAGGAATTGGTAGTTGACTAAGATTCCTTATTGTCATGCTATCTTAGTGATCTACTATAACAAAGATTAGGCTGAGAATTACATAGATAATTGTTACAATGTGAGTACCTATCTAGCGACATACAACCACACATGGCAGAGATTCTTGGCCTAAAAAGCCACCAAGGGCCCATGCTCCCACCTAAGCTACAGATAAGAGGAAGAGGGAGGAAGACCATACTGAGGAGAATGGAAGCTGGTAAGGAAATCAGGACTAAAGGAAAAGTAAGCAGGAAAGATGTTAGAAAGAAGTGCAGCATATGTGGCAGTGTGGGCCACAATAAAAGGTACCATGGTCATTAGAAACAGGTAATTAAGTTAAATAGTAGCCTTTTATTGGGTGCTATTAAATTAATTCATATTGTACAATTAACTAAACTTGTGCTTATAGCAGGCTTCACATGGAAATTCAGATGGACAATAGCATGGACACCAAAGTGAATGAGTTCAGGACAACCCAATGGATGGCATTGACTCAAGGGTTTTGCAGGAACATTTTCAAATGGTTAATTATCTATCAACCTCAAGGAATATTATGGGTTGATAATTTAACATCAAGTTGATGTTACAGGTTGATAATTTAACCATGGGGAGCTAACAAGATGAAGCTACATCACTCTCATAGGTACCTAAAGAGCCCCTGCCACAGGTAATTCTTATA
This sequence comes from Dioscorea cayenensis subsp. rotundata, assembly GCF_009730915.1. Taxonomy (NCBI): domain Eukaryota; kingdom Viridiplantae; phylum Streptophyta; class Magnoliopsida; order Dioscoreales; family Dioscoreaceae; genus Dioscorea; species Dioscorea cayenensis. Next base: position 48,117 of record NW_024087703.1, read on the forward strand.
CAAAAAAATAAAAAAATATATGCTTAAAAAATAGAGTAATAAGTCGTGGTTGTTCTCAGTCACAGGTTCAATAAGATTGTCCCACTTTAGAATCAATTGTACCTGAAGTGCCCCAGTCACAGGTAACTATAAAAAATTTTTGATTGTAAATGCACTTCATTCTCTATTTAATGTTTAAAATACTATAGTTAATTGATGCAATTGACATGGCATCAGTTAGGGCTGCAATGAAGAGGAAAAAAATTATCTACAATAGGAGACAAAGGTACTTGCACAATTCCTACAAGTAGCACAAATCAATTCTCAATTGCTACCATGCATCAGGTCCAAGATAAAGATCAAGATAAAAGGCAAACAAACAAAGGAGGAGGTTGTCCATCAAGAAAAAGGAAGTCATGGCTACCTCCTGGAAGTTGCTTCGGTGGTTCTGTTGCAAGAAATGTTTCTTTTTTGGGTGCATGTATGATGACATGCTATTTTGTAATTGCAGTTTCCATGTAATTGGAGTTGTTTGTTATAATTTCTAGAATTGTTGTCTCCAGGAAGTTTTGTGTCTTCAGTTGTTTGTCAAAACTAAGTATGAGTGTCTTCAGTTGTAATTGGAGTTTTTGTCTTCAGTTGTTATGTCAAATTGGGCATGCTTGTAATTGGAGTTTTTGTGTCTTCAATTGTTTGTCAAGCTGGGTATGAGTGTCTTCAGTTGTAATTAAAGTTTTTGCCTTTAGTTGTAATGTCAAATTGGGCATGCTTGTAAATGGAGTTTTTATTTCTTCAATTGTTTGTCAAACTGGGCAAGATTGTGTTCAGTTGTAATTGGAGTTTTTTGTCTCTTCATTTCATGTTTTTTGTCTTCAGTTTGTCAAACTAGGCATGCCTATCTTCAATTGTAACTGGGCATGAATCCAAAAACCAAAAATGCTCAAAGAATCTCATTTCCTTTGGGTAAGCACAACTCCATTTCCAGGTTTAACTTAATTACATTGTTAATCATAATAGGAAATAAAATTCAAACAATTAATTAGTTTCTAGTCAGGGAAACTAACTAAATGAAGCCAGAAAGCAAAAAAAAAAACCCATGTTTCAACTTATTTCCATTATTAATCAAAACAAGATATAAACTTCAAATAAACCCAACACTTGTTCAATTAATTAGTTTACATTCAGGGGAACTAATTAATTGAAGCCAGCCAAAAAAACTAGAAAAAAACTTCAATTTCTTCCAATTGATAAAATCTTTTACAACCACATTCCCATGTTTATCTTATTTACATTATTATCCCAACAAAAAATAAACTGCAAAAGGCCAAAAAATTCAGCTGAGCTTCATCCTTCTAGCCAACCTTAAACCGAATTTCTTGAGTTTTCAGTGGCTGGTGAATCCTCCATCTTGAGAAGATTCCAACTTCACCCATTTTTCCACTACTAGCTCCTTTCACCATCTCATCCCCATTGTAAATGCCCTATATCTCTCTCCCTGCCTAATGAAGAACAATGGCAACAAAGCTTAAAAGACTGGTTGCTTGCCACCTTCCTCACCGGAGAAGTCCAGTATAGGAGAAGAAGAATGGCTCTAACTCTCCACTAGGCTCTTTCTAAACCAGAGAAGAAGATGCCAACGTGGCCTCACCTTGCTAACTGGGATTAATTTGTTGAGTCACCTTGTTATTTCTGACAAGTGACATGGCTCGGTGAGGACTGGGATTCTCCGGTAGCCATGTCAGCAATTGGGGGTCGGAATTCTCTGGGTGACTAGCTGGTGAAATAAAATTTAAAGCATGCTAACTAAGAGAATGGAAATAATAAAGAAAATAGAAGGAAAACTAAAGTAACAAAGTGCATATATATGTATATGGCAATATGTTTTCTTCGGATGTTCATAGAGTGTCCGCAGAGAAGGTAAAAGTAAGAGAAAAAAACAAAAGAGAGAGGTTGGGTAACTGTAATGAAGAATAGTGGCTGAGTGTTGTATTGGGTTGAAAAAGGGGTGAGTGAGGTGGTTGGTTTGTTTTAAAAAATTTTTACACACCCCTTGGGGGTGGGTGCAAATCAACTTCAATGGTTGTGATTGACTTTGTTACTGTTGTGATGATGATCAGATGGTTGTGATGAGAGCTTTGACTGTTCATACCACTCCTCATTGTTCATAGTACTGTTCACTGCATTGTTTCACGGATACTATTGATGTCACTGTTTACACCAATGGACAATTTGGAGCCGTTGGATTCAAATCCAATCGCTAATATAGGGATGCACGTAGAATTGTTATATGGACACTCCTAGTAGACTCGTCCTCTATATATTTATAATTTTTGAGAAAAAAACTATTTTCATTAAAATTAATATTATCTAGCATCTACAAATGATATTAGTTTTAGTTTTAGCCTTGTAGTGCATGATTATTCTAAAATATTTTTGAATGCTTCCAAAATTTATTTATTTATTATTATTATTATTTTTATTTTTAATTTTTTTGGGGGGTTTTGAATTTTTTATTTTAAATAAAATTAAAAATTAAATGGGCTAGCCCTTATGTCGTGCTTTGTGTTGGGCCAATCCCTTTTGGGTTAGTGTGTGGTTCTTGCTTAAGAAGGCCCATTTGACATCTTCGGATTCGGGTGCACTTACCTAGCCACTCGGGACACCAGGCTTTGGAAGCGCAAGTCTGAAAAGCCAGAGTTATAGCAGTGATCTCAGCTTTGATGGGTGAATCCAACATTATTCCTGAACTTCCCAAGATATCTTTAATATTGCTCACTCTGTTTCTATGATGCCAAATTTTAATCGAGTTGTGAAAATAATTAGATGTGTTCTGATACCCCTTTGCTCAACCATTTGGCTTTTGCACGCTGATCCCAATAAGTCGCATTTTGCCTAAGGAGAGCGTTATGCTGGCCCCTCAAAGCTCTAAGCCAAGTTTGTTGCCATTTCCCATCAATATCAGCCCGAGTATTTTCCATCTCCATAATCTCAGCTTCAATGTTTCTAATTTCTTCTTTAATATGGCAATGACTAGCTTTCCTTCACCTGAAAAGATTAAATTTAGTACAAGAGATAACATGGGTGAAAGAGTACATAGGAGAAGAAATTGAAAGATTAGACCAAGATTTGGCAACTTCATTATAGCAACTTTCATAATCAAACCAAAAATTATCAAAACGGAAAATTTTTCTACCATTAAAGATCTGGCAAGCTTGCCAAGGTTAAGAGAGTTTGTTTGGACACGAGGAACTCATATATATTTAAATGAGTTATCTCCGCCCTAATGAGCTTGCATGAGCTTGTGTGACCTCATGCAAGCTCATCAAGGCAAGCTTATGTTGCTTATCAATGGCCGTGTGACCTACATGCAACACAGGCAAGCTTACCCTCATAACCTCATGCTATACAGCATGAGTTTTGGCATGTTTGCTTGTGGTTAAGGAACTTTCCCATGTAGACACCATTGACATTATTAGGAAGGCAGAAGACAAGGAAAAAAAATTGAAAGAAAAAGGATAAAATAATTATTTGTGTTTTTAAAATTCAGAAAATTACCAAAAACACCCCCTCTAAAGTTTGCAATATTGCCAAAGACACCCCCTTAATTTGGCAATCCCTACAAATCCTTTCCTTTTAAACTTAATGTTTTCCAAACCCCCAAACCATGTAACGGTGGTTAACGGAGTTATTTTTAAATTTTATGGACGAAAATTACACTTTAATGGAAAGTCATGGCACTGCAATCATTTTGGCGGTTTGAGAGGAAGTTGGGGGGGGGGTGGGGGTTTATAGGGTAATCCAAAGAGACGACTTTACTGGAGCCGTATACTTGTTTTTTCTCAACTCGCGTCTTTAGCTTTTTCCCTTTCCAAAGTTGTCTCTACCGGCACATCCTTTGTAATTTCAGCTTTTTCCCTTCCACCAGTGTCTCAAAGAAGAAGTCCTGCGCAAGTATTCGGCATTTCATCAGTTTGCAATCTAAGGTATTGAAGAAGTTGTGATCATGGTTTTATGTTAACTATTCTGTTAGGAAGAAAGATTCTTTGGTTTTGTTTTGTGGTTCTAATTTTTATTGGAAGATATTGAAGTCTGCAGGAGGATTTCTTGGCAGGGGTTTTGTTTGTCTGCAGGGAGATTTCTCGACTAGGGTTTTGGTTTTGTTTTACATTTTCATCTGTGAATATGATCGAAATAGGTTTTTGATTGTTATGATTTATGTAGTGTTTATAATGTACGTTCCCCTTTCATTTGATATGGTTGCAGTTTTATAAATGAGGTTTCTATTTAAGAAATGAGTTTTAGTTTAAAAATGTATTCCTTCGTTTAAATATTGTTGTCTTTGTTTAAGAATCTAGGTCTCTGTTTAACAAAGCGATATCTCTGTTTAAGAATTGAGAGGTTACCGTTTAAAACCTTATATTTCCGCTTAAAAATTTGTGAATACTGCTAAATGTGTTGTTATTATCGCAGGCTTGTGATTATGGCGGTCAACCTAGTTAATGGGCGATGCTACTTGACACCGGTAGTGGAGACCTTGGCTGAATTGAAAGTTCACATGACCCCTTGACATTGAGAGATCATCCGAAGGACACCGTTTGCAGTATTTACTGAGCTGGAAGCTGTATTCCAAGAGGGGGCCATTCTTGATTCTCTATTGCAAACGAACGATGGCCGCACCAATAAATTCAGGATCGGATAAAACCTGCTGAGTTTCAGGCCTGATGATGTGGCCCTCGTTCTTGGTCTGCGTTGCGATATAGACGCAATCGTATTTCAGAAGTAGAAAACACGCTCAACTTTCGAAGAGAGATATTTATAAAAAACCTACAAGAGACACAGAGACTCCATCAAGAGAACTCTTGAGCAATTTGTTCGACAGAAGGGAGAAGAAGAAAATTTTGTTAAACTCTTAATGGTGTACCTCATGGGTACAATCCTCTTCTCGAATGCCTCATGCTCTGTTCGAATTAGATTGTTGATTATGTCACTACAACTCTTTTACAGGCGTGCCATTCCAAGACAACCACGTTTCGAAGAGGCTTGCAAAAAAGAGGAAAATAATAATGCCTTTATATCCACCACTCGGATGACGATGAAACAAGAGCAGCACCATCGGTGATCGATGTTGTTATTGAGTCTGTCACCATTGATGACATGCCCATCACGGTGGAGAAGATCATAGATGATGTTGCCATTGCAGCGGTTGATAAGATCGTTGACTCTGTTGTCAACGAAATCCCTGTCACGTTGGAATCGGTGGTCGATAGTGCGGCATCGAAGGTGCATACAATCCCTGAAGAACAAGAACCAGCTAAGGGTGTGTCTCCCATTGATGCTATTACCGTGGCCGCGGCTGAGAAAGATTGTTGACTATGTTATAAACCAAATCATGGCCACGGTGGAAACCAGCGGCCGACAGTGCCGCATCGAAGCAGACACAATCCCACAACAACAAAGAAGCATGTAAGGATATGTCTCCGGTTGATGCTGTCGTCGTGTCCGCATTGAAGGAAGATGATGCTGGTGCTGAACACTGACAACTATCAACAACAATGCCGCATGATGATCCCAAAACAACTGTTGATAAGTGGCAAGGGAACGCCACTGACAAAACAACGAGAGATATGATCCTTGCCAACCAACAATATGAAGAAGTTTAGAAAGACTTTATTCTGAAAGAAGAAAAAATACCTTGGACAATCACGACTCAACAAATTCGAGCAGGAGTTGATAAGGATCTTCCTCAACTGCTTTATGGACAAGTAAGTTTGAAGTTTTTATGTTATTATTTAAATTTATATGTTAACCTTTAATTTATGTAGTTATCGTTTAAATATTTGCAATATTATTTAAATATTTTGGATATCATTTAAATATTTACAATATCGTTTAATTATATCTATTACCGTTTAATCGCAATACTGTCGTGCAGATGAATGACTCTCTTAGCACCACATGGTCTAGACTATTCACGCTACTTGATCGGAAGGAGATGGTGTTAGACGATGTGATGGACGCTTTCGTATGCATAATATAAAAGTCGCTGAGCAGAGCACTATATCCTTATAAGAAGCACGCCTCCATCACATGACCACTGGCTCTGCTTATGTCAAAGCAGGAAGACACGTTTGACACAACGTTCGCCACGATCTGAGATGCCGCGCGCAATTTGCATGATGTTGACATTGTCATCCTCCCGATAATCATGAATGGTCACTTCCATGTCGTGGCCCTTGACAATAACAAACAAGAATACATGCATTATTCTTTGATAAATATAGTTTGACTAATAGTGTTTGGTAAATAATCGGTATTCTAATCTCAAATTGTATACCTCGACAGTGGAGACTATTCGACACTTGTATCGATATAGAGTTCGACGAGACGGTGACCACAAAGTACCCACTAGTTCACGACATTGAAATCCCATGACAAAAAATAGGAAGTGTCGACTGTGCCGTCTATGTCATGCTGTTTATCGAGCAATTACTCAACGATGAAAAGCTACGACTACCGCAAACAGACATCCCTTATATGAGATTAAAGCATGTTGCCCGCATACTTAAGGAAGGAAGGGCAGCCGGCATCACTGAGAAAGGGGGGTCTTCGATTGCAGGGAAATATAATTGACATGATATTGTTCGTTTTCAATTTAAATTCAATTCATTGTTTTCGAAGAACATGACAAATTTTTCAATGTAAATTTACTAGTCTGTATACTTATGTAATTGACATTTTTTGTTTAACTTTTAATTTTATTGTTTAAATATCAGTGTTTACGTTTAAAATAAAGTAGTCTCTGTTTAAACAAATAATGTCTCTATTTAAATATATGTGTTACTTGTTAAGAATAAGAGTTTCTTTGTTTAAATATCAAAAGTTGGGACTCAATTAAGTTTGTTTCTTTTTAAAAATTTGTTTATTTACAATGCCTAGTCGGCGACAGTTTGATTGCAAGATCTACAATTGTGATCGGAGCCGTGGCAGCGTCTACAATATAACTCGCGGATCTCAAACACTTGCGACTCAATGCTCTTTTGCCTAGGATGCCCAGGTTGCTTTCTCGTCACAGGCTGTCACAAACACAGTTCACAATTTTCATTCGTAGGCTTGTCATTGTTGGGTATGGGGAATATAGCTACCTTATACGCCAGTTTGTAATTGTCGACGGTGAAGTAGTCGCTAATAAATCGATGAACATTGGTGTCTGTCTGCATTATTGCAGTGCAAGCGTGTTTGCACGGGATACAATAAACTTACCATCTGTGACATGAGCAAGTTCTATTGGCAAGATCTACAGAGTTGCTACATTGATCAATCACTTCATAATGATCATCGACACAACGACCAACACGAATATTTCGGCTATCCTCAACAAGTATCTCTACCTTCGATAATATGTCCGGGCCTTAAGTAGGTCTCCCATTTATTCTTTTGCTCACTGCGGTTGCATAATATGCGCATCAACTTGAACCTGTACAATGTAGAACACAAACATAATTAAACAAAGACACTGATATTTCAAACAGTAACATTTATGTTTAAATGGTAGGAGAGATATTTAAGTGAAGAGTAATAATGAAATTAATTTAAAGGATAATAACAAATCTTAAGCGTTAAATAAAATCGACATTCAAATACCTTATGGAGTCGGCCATTTTCTTCACCGGTAAATGCCGAGCTTCTTTGATCCACGCATTGAACGATTTGTTGAAATTTGAATACATCTCATACCAACATTCACCTCTGAAGAGATAATTCGACCAATGTGCCATATCCGATTTATTAATCAACCAGTGATGGGCTTCGGGTGATGTAGCCTGCAGTTCATTCACGGTATCATTGGATTCTCCCTCAATTCCTTCCCAAGTCTGACATTGGCTTTCATAAAATTTGCCTTCAAGTATCGAAGACAGTATGCATGTAGGGAAGAAGGGAAGACTCTTGCAATAGCATTCTCAAGGCCCTTAGATCTGTCCGACACTGAATGTAATTATCTCTTGATAATCTCCGTCATCGTATAAAGCATCACCTAACTTGAAAATGAACCAAGTCCAATTAGCATCGGTTTCGTTATCGACAATACCGAAGGCGACATGGAAAAAACCATTGTTTCCATCTTTGCCTGTGACACCCAATAGAGTATCTTGATACTTTTTCAAGGAGGTGGGTACCATCGAGAAATAGCAGCGGCCTGCGAAGCTCTCTTGAATCCCACAATACACACACTTAAAGAAAATAATGCACGTTTAAAACGCTCACCATCTCTTGCGATAATCGCAATGCTGCCGGGGTTCGTCTTAAGCACCTTATCCATATACCAATGCAACAAATCATAGTTGGCGATGTCACTGTCGTCGAGGATTACCCAAGAATGCTCTTTTCTCAACCAAGCCTGCTTGTATGGAATGTGGACACCATGTTCCCGCAACATGTCCTTTTGAATGTCGATGGCCTTGTATAAGGGCCGGTCCTTGAGCTTCTAAATCACTTGTGTGCTTACCCATTTTTTGGGCTCTTTTAGATGTGACACCGATCCTATTCCACCACCGCAAGTATGTGATGGGCTGATTGCCTTGATTCTGAAAGTATTTTTATTATATTCTTTTGATGCATGAAGGCGCCATTGACAACCATCGG
>NW_024087704.1:0-10713 GCF_009730915.1 Dioscorea cayenensis subsp. rotundata
GATGTAATTGCTTATTATAAACACTATTTTTTATTTTTTTTTATGACAACTTGATACTAATTATTTTAAGGTTAGACCAACTTTTTCTTTGGTTTTACTTTGTTTTGTGAGCCAAAACAGTGCTTTGTTGATAAAGCAAACAAAAAAAAACCAACTTAGCATGCAACGACCAAGTAGCACATCAAGAAATTTTTTTTTTCATTCATTATGATGTAAATTACCGACCATAAACATTATTTTTATACTAGTGTAAAAACCTACGCTAATGCTGCAGGTGCAATATTAGGAATGAGGGTGGGGCGGGGCGAGGAATGGGATCCCCGTCCCCATTCCCGCTCTCCACAGGGCGAGGATTCGCTTAGAAATTTCCATGGGAAAAAAATCCTCCCCATTCGCTCTCACGGGGATCCCATCCCACTGGGGAATCCCCTCGCCCAAAAAACATTAATATAAAAATTTTCTATAAATAACTATAATATTTCTAATCGATTTATATTCATACACGCTAAAGATGCTTATATACTGATTGAAAAATAAAAAAATATAATGTATGATGAAAAAAATCTGTATAAAACTGGATATTTGAATAAAAAAATATAATGCTTATATGTAGCAACACATGGATATTTGAATAAAAAAAATCTAGACAAATTACAATTTCCTAATTATCCAATTCATTTAAATTAAATAAATAATTAGTTTTTATGAATATTAGAAATTTGAAAATTAGAAGTTTGAATTTTAATTTTGTAGATATATTATATAATAATTTTATTAAAATAATTTAAGATTTTATTAAATAAATATGTTTTAATGAAATATATAAATTTAAATAGTTAATAAGTTGTATGAAATAATTGTGAGTTCCATAATAATAACTAAAAATATTAACAAATAAATATTTATTGATTATATATATATAATATTATGTTAATGTTGAAATAATCATTAATAAATATATTAAAAATATATAATATATTCTTTTGGGGAATCCCCGCGGGGATTCCCCACAGGTTTCCCCGCAGGGATCCCCATGGGGCGGGGAGACCATTCCCCGCCCCCGCCCAGCTCCGCTAGGCAGGGAGGAATTTTTCCCCGCTCCCCGCCCCGCGGGAGAGATGTTTCGGGGAATCCCCGTCCCATCGGGGAGGGGCCCGCGGAGAACGGGGATTCCCCGCCCCACCCCCATTCCTATGCAATATCTCACTAAAAATGATTGTAACAATAGTACAAATTATATAAAAAAGACATAGTAATATTTTTTTAAATCATTTTTAGTGTAAGAAATATATTGTCAAATTTTGAAATATACCCGAAACCAATATTTCTATTATTTATGTATTTTTAAGACAAAACTATAAGGAAAAAAAAGACTATTTCAACCAATCTTGTCAAACATAAGAATTAAAAAATTCAATACAAAGCATATGTGTTCATTCTTTTCAAATTCTTTTAGTTTTTTTTAATTGTTTTTATTAATTAAATTTTTTTTAAAATGTTCATTTTCAAAATTGTATGATTTATAGCAAATATTTCTAAAAATTTTTAATTAAGTATTCACTTTCTTTGGAAGGATTATATTATGTGCATTATTTATTCTAACATAATGACCCATAATATGATGTGCCTTCGTTAGCCTTCCTTAATTAGTAAATTATTGGAAAGCTTTAAGCCTAGGATTTTATTATAATATATATTTTGTTTGATAATAAACTTTTAGAAATAGTGATAATTCTTCATGCTGGTTTTTACTAATTTGTTCTCCTGGCTAGTGGCTTTATGAAGTCTTACCAACTTATCATCACTTTTATCACTTCTTGAATTTCAAGGTTCAAATAAAGATTTGCACGCCAGTGTTCTCATGATTATAATAAGATGCAAGATGAATGACATAAATAGACTTATTGTGATCAAACCTATAGATAAGTATTATTAAACAAATAGATGAAAAACAAATCACATGAGCCAAAAAACTCAATCATTAGAATAGAAAACTTATTTACATAACAGAACAATAATGACAAATAGTCATTTCTAAAAGAATTAAAATAGAAAAATATTAAAAATATTATTTAAATAAAAAATTAAGATTATTAGAGAAATTCATTGAATTCATTTGGGTGTTGGGATCTTCCCTTTGCCTTTTTTATAAACAAATAAAATAAAAGACAATGTAGAAACAAAATCGAACGTTGATCTGCAACCGTAGAGACAGTCACCTCTCCAAACACATGGCTCTCAATCATCTTCTCTTCTGCATCTAAAAGCAAAATAAAACCCAACAAAATCAAATCTTCAAAACTAATTATGAGAGGGAAAAATTAAAATAGAAAAAATAAAAGAAATATAGTACTTTGCTTGAACTCTTCTTTCTCTCTAACCTTATACCTCTATTACATAAAACAAAAAACGCAATAAAATCAAATTTTGGGGAAAAATCAACTTAAATGAAGAGAAAAGCTATTGTATTAGGTTCTTAAAATCAACAAAACCAAACTTTACATTAAAAATCAAAAGGGGAATTGAAATAAATAAACACGAAAAAAATTCAAACTTTGACATGCTCCAACATATGTTTGGACATATTAACTCCCTCAAAAGAGTTTCATACTCCTCTGAAAATCCTCTATTCTTTTCCTCATCAATATGGGTGCAAACTAGGAAGAGCATGCCACAATTACACAAAAACAAATAAAAACAATTACAATCGTCGATAGGAAGGATGGTTTGGTAGTGGAAGAGGTTCGCAGATGAAGATGTGAATGAAGATGGAGATGTGGATGGTGTCGGGGTGGTTGTTTGGTTTACCATTAAAGGGGCACAATTATTAGGGGTTGGGTGCAATTATTAGGCTCACAAAATAAAATAACCAAATCAAAACAATTTTCAAAAATCAGATTTGAAAAAAAAGGACACCAATGAGAGTGACAAATGCCCACCTCAAATGAGGGTTGGGAAGGAAGATATTTGAGAGGATAATATTTAAAAAATATTTTATAAGATAAAGGAAAAATTGCAATTAGTCCATAACTTTTTCCATCAATATCCAGGCCTTATGCTTTTATTTGGTAATGTTTATTTGGCCGAATGGACATTACAAATATATAGTGATAAAGGTGCAAACATCCCAAACATTTCTACTTTTTCTGTTTGTTTACGTAGTTACACGCATAACTTAATTCACCAAGTCAATCCACTCAACTATAACAACTTACCTAATTTTCAATCATTTTTATCTTATCCAAATTCACATAATGCATGTAATCCTAACAAAAGCATTCAAATCAAAACAAAAAGAACTCAGACTTCTCAATGATCAAAAATACCTAATTTAAAAAAAATTAAAATCGTGCCCTAATTTCACACCAAAATCGAAAAAACGAATTGAACTTTCAACAAATTTCAAATCCTAATTTATCCAAAAAAAGGAAAAATTCAAACACTGGCTGAGAGAATCCCATCAACCCATCGATTGGCCCGTGCTTGATCAACATATCATCAATAAACTCAAAACACTCATCCAAAATAATACAGGTAATCCTAACAAAATCAACATTCAAATCAAAATAAAGAACTATAACTTCTCAACGATCCACACATTCACCTTATTAAATTGAAACCACTCACAATAAGGAGGATCAATAAGAGATGAGACTATAAGGAATTAGGGAAAAAAAAAAAATTTTGGACCTGAAAAATAACAATCAGTTTCTCTTTATCTACGCTCTCAACCGGAGGATCCTTAAACACCGAAGATGAAGGCCATCAATTCTCATTGAAATACCTAAACAAAACAAATCCCAAACCAAAATCATAAACCAAAACAAAGGAAAAAAACACAAATAAATAAAAATATACAAAAACTGATAGCAAAACCATAGCATCTTAGGTTTGCCACCGCCGATGGGGTTCTAGAGTACGTCATAGAAATCAGTTTCCCACCAAAGAATTTCCGAGGAGGAAGCAGGGGATTGAATGGAGACATGCCTTTGTCTTCCTCATTATGAAGGGAAGCCTTTGGATCCCAAGACCGAGGTCATCAGACAACGCCTCCTCCGCAAGGGCGTGGAACTAATGCTCAAGATCCTCCACACCCTCCGCAAGAAGGAGTTTCAGAAATCTAGCCGAAACCACTTTCCGATCACCTGGCGCCTCATGATCTCACCGCTGGTCCAGAATCCATGGAGGCAAAGGATCCTTGGCTTCCTGCAGGCCTTAATGTGGTCCTTATCCTCCTCCGCGAGGCTCCCCACTATCGTGGTGGCTTTCCCGTGGTCTGTTGACTAATAATGGAGAAAGAGATGACATAAAGAACCAATGGCCGATGGACACATATGACACTCATTTAATTTTGAAAAAACCCATCGAATAAAAAAAAGGCCAAATGTCCTCACATAAATCAATTGGGAAGAAAAGATATTTAGGGGATAACTTTAAGAGTAAATATATATTATTTTAACATCTTGATGCAGATCATTTCAAGGTTAGGTGCATAATGGGCTCACACCTAGCGCCCTTGGCTCCAACTAATGGGCTCCTTTTTTTTATTGTGTAATCTATGATTTAATAAAAATACTTAAAAAATTTTATTGCAATTTCCCATGGGCCCTCATTTTTACCAAGATAGGCCCTTTTCATAACTAGGGGTGGCAATAATTTGTCTAAACCCACCAGCCTAATTTTATCCAACCCGAAATAAAAAAACATTTAGAAATAAGTTTTACAAATGTGGGCCAGGTTCTGACATGGTTTAGTTGTCCGGATTTAAATCCAAGCCGGGTTTGGACATGCAAATTTGGACAACCAGACCCTTTTGCCCCCTCAAATTTTAAAAGCCCACAATCTTAGGCTATGCACTTTTTAGTCATTTTTCCCAAAAACTTCAAACATATATTGTTTTTCTTATTAAAACTTAAATTTTTATATGGTTTGAGTCGAGTTTTGGATTGTTGATGTTGTTTTTTTTTTCTTTTAAATTTAATGTAAATTAAATTATTTTTGTAAAATTTAATATTTGAGTGAATTTAAAAGTATTTTATAGAAGTCGGACAAATTTGGACATCCGAACAACCCGATTTTCAAATAAACCAGGTTTGGACATGTTAAATTTGTCTGGATTTAAAACCGAGCCAGGATCAAACACAAGTTTTTCTATTTATATTAATAGTTGTCCAAACCCGGTTTTGTCCTGACCAGGATTTTTACCACCTCTATTCATAATAGGTATGAGAATAGTAAAACCTTTATTGAGAATTGTGCTTTCAGATGTCAAATAGAAGCTGGCAATAATCTCCTGGATTGCACTGCTTCTCCAGCTTTGAACATCCTCTGATTGATAGCATCAGTTGAGTGTTCTGTGCATTTTTTATAAGAGAGTTGAAACCAATTTCCCATCAAATGCATGGAAACAATGTCAAGTAGAATCAACACGATAAAATTTCTGTGATTGATTTGATAACTTGAAGAACAAGTGAACCATGTTGAATTCTGACATTCTCAATCCGGTACAAGAGGTGAGACCCATGCAACTGAATAAACTTCTATTTGTCACCCACAATAATTGTACTCAAACTTTAACTCCTTGTTAAAAGAAGCTCTATCAGAATTACAACATTTGCTCATACAAGAATCAGCTAATACATATTCATATCATTAAAGGAAAAAATAAGTCCAAATTCACAGGAATCAGCTGCATATCACCTATCAAATATGAAATTTGGTTTCTACATAGAATAATTTACTAGCTTCAGACACCTATAAAATAAATAAATAAATAATCCTGCACCTCTTGAAATCTTACCTTGGTATTATTACAATTTCAACCACTAGGAGTATATTCTTTGATAAAATGATTAGAGCACTCAAACAAGCAGATTAATTAAGAGAAGTTATATCAACGAAAACCAACAGCATTGTACACTACAAGAGTTCCATAAATTGATAACAATAATGGTGCTTTCCTGCATGAAGATGCATGGTGATTGTTAGTGTAAAAGCACTTTAAGTGGCATAATTTAACACCATGACAAGGTGACATGGTATAAATGATGACATGACAAGGCATGGTGACGTGGCAAAGAGTCTTGGATTGAAGGCAAATATCTTGGGAGATCTTGATGAAGCTATTTTCGTTATGTGTTACAACTTGAAAGCAAGATCATATTAAGATCATATTAAGACCATATTTAGAGAGATTTGATTGGAGACTAAATATGGATGGAACTTAATTGAATAAATACCTATCAATGGTATGATTGAAGACTATTGAATGTATGACTTGAAGAACCTTAATAAATATTATTGAAGACTATTAAAGGTATGATTGAAGACATGCCTATTGATGGTATGATTGGCATGAATGATTGAAGATCTTTCTTTGGAAGATTTGAAGGCCAAATTTGGATGAATTGAAGATCAAGTTTGATAAGTTTCCTAAAGAAGCACAAAGTCGTGCGCCCCTTACGAGGGAACTGTGTGGTGAGAAACTGAGAAGGTAGGCTAGTTGCTGGTTGTCGGGATTGAGAGATCTGGTTGCATCGAATCGGACTAAGCATAACTGGAAGGTTGATGGGTCTTGAGGTCGCTTCGCAATGAAACCAGAACTCAGTCAAGTCAGCAGTCATGGGCATGTTGCAAGTTGTGTTACAACAGAAGTTGCAACAGCTAATTTTGGAAGTTTCTAAAGTTAGTAGCAGCGGAGATTCAAAAAGAGGTATAAACTATATTTGGGACGTTGAGGTGTCTATATAAGCTACCTAGAAAAACATGCTCAACATGTAGGATACCCGGCATCAAGCTTACTAATTGAAAATTAGAAAAATACTCTTCTTTGTCATTTAGATTCCAGATATTCAGGTCCTTTGTTTTCTCATGTTAGGTGGATACAACCACAATTTGATAAGCATGCTTCTATATCTTATTAAGGGAACTGGGTATCTTCCCCTTACTAGAAACAAATAGTATATGAATAGTACTATATGTATGAATAGTGGTAAGTGAATAGTAACATATGTACAAATACTATCCTACGATAAACATAAATAACCCAGCAAATATAATAATTGAATACTGAATATAAAAACAAAAGCAAAATAAAGAAAGGAACTAACACACCAAAATTTTTACGAGGTTCGGCAATTTGCCTACTCGGGCACCGTGGCAGAACACCTCTGCATTAACTCCAAAGCTTACAAATTTTGACAATTTTTCAATTACTTACAAATGGAAACTCCTACTTAAAGGAGCTCAACCAATATTGAAGAAAAGGAGATTGAGAGTGGGATGATACAAACCAATGCCTTAAGCATCCTTTTATAGGCTTAAATCCTCAACCCAAAACCTTCATTTTCCAATGTGGGACTAAACCATAAGCCTTTGTCAATTTTACATTTTTACCCACAAATAAGCCATATTATCACAATCTGCACCTTAGCTTCTTTGTCAATTCTTCTTAAATTCTCAAAACATATTGGAGAAGTTCAGTAGTCTGTGTCACTAAACTACCTTCGATGCCATACACCTGAAGGTGTTCAAATATGTAGGATATTTAACAAGTCCAAACAATGTTTGAACTTGTTTGCTGATATCACCTTAGTCATCATACCTGCAGGGTTTTCTTCAGTGCGAATCTTCTTGAGAAGTATCTCTCCTTCTTCAATAATCTCCCTCATAAAATGATAACGAACATCAATGTGCTTCATTCTTGCATGAAAGATTTGGTTCTTTGCCAAAGAAATAGCACTCTGACTGTCATAATGCACCATAATGTGCTTTTGACCAATTCCCAAATCTTCTTTCATTCCTTGAAGCCATATCACCTCTTTAATAGCTTCAGTAACTACCATGCACTCTGCTTCTATTGTAGACATTGCCACTATTGACTGTAAAGTGGATTTCCAACTGACTAGTGCTCTGGCTAAAGTAAATAAATAGCCAGTAGTCGATCATCGAATGTCTAATTCTCCTGCATAGTCAGAATCACAATATCCAACTGCATGTCGACTATCATCTTGCTCAAACAACAAATCAACATCTACGGTGTTAAGAATTTACCGTAGAATCCTTTTCACAACTTGCTAGTGTTCTTTACCAGCAACATGCATATATCAACTCACCACTCCAACTGCACATGAGAGATCAGGCCTTGTACACACCATAGCATACATTAAGCTTCCCGCTGCATTGGCATATGGCACTTTGGCCATATATTCTTGCTCTTTACTCTTTGGAGACATATCTTCACTAAGCTTCAAATGCGGGGTAAGTGGGGTATTCATAGGTTTTGAATTATCATACATACCAAAACACCATAATACCTTTTTCAAATATTGCTTCTGTGTCAAACAAATCTTGCCTTTTGCTCTATCTCTGCTTATCTCTATCCCAAGGATCTTCTTGGCTCCACTTAGATCCTTCATCTCAAACTCTTGATTCAATTGAACCTTAGGCCTATTTATCTCTGCTTGGTTCTTTGATGCAATCAGCATATCATCAACATACAAGAGTAGGTAAATGAAAGATTAATCTTATAGCTTTTGGAAGTATACACAATGATTGTATTTGCTTCTAGTATATTTTTTGCCCTCTAAAGAAGCAATCAAATCGCATGTACCATTGCCTTAGAGATTGCTTTAATCCATATAATGATTTGCTTGGCTTGCACACCCAATTTTCTTTGCTAGCAACTTTGAATCCTTCAGGTTGTGTCATGTACATTTCCTCTTCCAAGTCACCCTGTAAGAATGCAGTCTTCACATCAAGTTGAGCTAGCTCCAAATTGAATTGCACTACCAAAGCCAACAAAATTCTTATAGATGAATATTTTACAACTGGAGAGAATACCTCATTGTAGTCAATTCCCTCCTTTTGAGTGTAGCCTTTTGCCACTAATCTTGCTTTGTAGCAAACTTCTTTCTTATCATAAGATCCTTCTTTCTTTGTGTATACCCATTTGTACCCGATAACCCTCTTATTCTTTAGTGGTTGCACCAGCCTCCAAGTCTTGTTTTTCTGAAGAGACTGCATCTTTTCATCCATAGCTTCCTTCCACTTCTCATTTTCTAGACTCTTGGATGCTTCTTGAAAGTTGGAAGGGATATCATCATCCACCACTAGAAGTGCATAAGCCACCATATCTATAAAACAAGTAGGTCTTCTAATTTCTCATCTTAGTCTACTTGTTACAGTTGAGTCTGGTTATTGCTCTGGTGTCGGATCCTCCCCCTCTTTTGTTATTGGAGAGTCATCTACAACCACTATTTCTTTTGCTGAACTTAGTGTTATCTTCTCAAACTCCACCTGCTTTGGAGTATAGCTAGTCTGAGCAGCTTCATCTATTAGTTTGTTCAGCATAATAGATTTATCAAATATCACGTCTCTACTAAATATCACTTTCTTTGTTTCAGGGCACCATAAGCGAAATCCCTTTATTTCAAAGGTGATTCCCATAAACAATGCTTTCTTTTCTCTTGGGTCCAATTTTGACTCCTTAACATAATAGTAAATAATATACCCAAATATATATAAGGAGTCATAATCTATAGCAGGTTTTCCAGACCATACCTCCATAGGTGTTTTACCGCCAATAGCTGATGATGGCAAACGGTTAATGAGGTGTTACGCATACGCCAAAGCTTCAACCCAAAATTGTCTTCCCAATCCAGCATTAGAAAACATACAACGAACTTTCTCCAATAAAGTTTGGTTCATGCGTTATAGCATCCCATTTTGTTGTGGTGTATCTCTACTGTAAAGTGTCAGACAATGCCATGCGTATTGTAGATGTCAAAGAATGTTTCGCTCTTGTATTCTCCACTATTGTCTGTTCTGAGCTTCTTGATTCTTCTTCCTGTTTGGTTCTCCACCATATTTTTTCCACTTAAAGAAAACTCCCAATACTTCATCCTTCGTCTTCAAGCTATATACTCAACCTCTTCTGAAAAAGTCATCAACAAAAGTAACAAAGTAATGCTTATCTCCCAAAGATGGTGTTATGGCCGGTCCCCATACATCTGAGTGAACATAATCCAAAATACCTTCTGTATTGTCGATACCAGTACCAAACTTCACTTTCTTTTGCTTTCCCAGAGCATAATGCTGGCAAAAGTCTAATTTGCAAGCCTTCACACCTTTCAACAATCCTTGCTTTACCAGAATTTGGAAGGATTTTTCACTAGCATGTCCCAATCTCATATGCCACAATTTGGTTATTTCTGACTCCTTATCTTCTTCTGAAATTCGATGATCCCGTTTTTAGATTGAAAATAATTCCAATTAATATCCAAATCTTAAAGCTTACATATGAATTGCAAATAATAAATAAATAAGTAATTCAAAATATTAATCGAAATAATTATTATTTTTCTCAAAAACATTTAGAAGCTCAGAAATTTTCGAGTATATACATATAATAGAATTTATATGTGGGATACTTACCTATCTAATGCCCAGATTTTGAATTCACACCTATCAAGTTTTCTCAGAAAGTCGTATATTTTAGGAATAACCCATCAGAATTATAGACAAAGCAAATTCTAAAATTCACATGAATGAAAAAAAAATTTCAAGACACTAAAGAAGCTACAAAAGTGAATAATAATAACCAATTCCCCTATGACCCTTAAGATTGAAATCAACATAGCTTTGCAAATTCTAACCCAAATCAAAAATTTCATTCTTCAAAGAAAACCTGACATCTACATCTATAATATATCC
>NW_024087705.1:0-41771 GCF_009730915.1 Dioscorea cayenensis subsp. rotundata
TCACAAGATCTCCAAAGAGAGAATCGAGGTAGACAAAGCAAAGATCTCCGTAATAGAGAAGTTACCTCCCCCAACCTCAGTGAAGGCAATCAGAAGTTTTCTGGGATATGCAGGTTTTTATAGAAGATTCATCAAATAATTCGCCAAAATTGCTAGACCCTTAATAAAATTGTTTGAAAAAGATGTCCCGTTAAAGTTTGATGATGATTGCACAAAAGCTTTTATCACGCTTAAGGAGAAGCTAACTCAGGCACCCATAATGATAGCTCTAGATTGGGAGTCCCCATGACAAGGTCCCCTTGCGTATATCCCGCAAGTGCACAGGTTTGTTGAAGTAATAATCCAGGGTGAGCGGCTATCGAATCCACAGGGAGTAGGGAGTAAAGACACTTAATTCGATTCTTAGCTATGTGGAATATCAACAATGATAAGTGTGACAATGATTCAATTCTCAACAATTAAAAGCAACAAGTAAGAGAGCAAAAGTAAGGAGGAGGTAGGGCAATCGATAAAGATGGGGTACTCGGATGATGCTTCACCTAGGATAATCACTTCAAATGCAAGAACTCTCTATTATGCTTCCTAATCAATGCAATGGTGAGTCGTGGAAATCCTTACATACATAGTCCCAAATCTAAGGTCAACTATGTCTAACTCTATTCATGTCTCGGAGGAGAGATTAAATAACCTCTTATCCTCGCACTCGAATAAAGTTGCAATGAGCTCTAGGGATTCCAGATGATAAATCTCTTCCTAATTATAAACCTAACCCTTTCGTTAAGGTGAAAGGTCCCTAACCACAATTAAGCCCTAGATACTAAGATCCCCTCAATGCATCACTCCGTTGCACGCAGCAACTAAGCCCCACGGAGATTCATCCCTTAGACCATTCACTCTATTATGGCCGCAAAGAACTCGAGGAACGTAGGTAGAATCTATCACGCCGGAGGGGAAAGGGGACGCCTCTGCACTCTCGACTCACCCCTCTCAACCCCTCTCCAACCTAGCTTTGTCTAACGCTCGTGGTGTGTCACTTACTCACAAGGTTACCAACAAGAACTCTCAACCCTAGTGTCACTCTAGGGGAAATGTTCATACAATCAAGCATTCAAGGTTGGAACTCACAATAAACATCAATTTATTGAAAGAATAATAAAGAAGTTCAAAGAAACGAATACATCCTAGGGTTCACAATCACCCAAGTACCCACTTGAGGTTTAGCTCTCCATGGAGCTAAGTACAATCAAAGAAATCGAATGTAAAAGCAATGAATCCATAAAGAAACCCCCTCGATGGTCGTGTTGATGGTCTTGTGGAGAGTCCTCTACACGTTGCAAGGGATCCTTTGTCCGGGCGGCTGTGAACAGTGCTGCTACAGTACATGCTATAGTGTTGCTCCGTTGCCCTGCTACAGTCTTCGACCTGAATAACTTCCCAATTCCATATTTTTATCGGGGTAACGCAAACGGGCACACGTTTACGTCGTGAATCACTTGCTTCTTCAATGATATACATGTTGGTGGAGCTCTCGTTCTTATGTGCATAAATCGGAATGCTCGAGTGTGACTGCCTTTGTGCCCCTCCAAATGGATGTGCTCACTTGAATGCTAGGAGGTTGGCACACACTCTAGCATCTCACACCTGACCAATGTCTTCGCGTTTGAACCTTAGCGAGATTTCCTCCAAAATAGGTGCATTATGATCCACATTGGCCTATTTCCTTAATATTCGGCCTCACAACCCTACCTGCATAAAAGTAACATAAAAACAGACATATTAGTGTAAAAACCTGAGAAAAGTAATGCTCAACATAAGGAATGAACACTTCGCATTCATATCGCACAAGCACTTGTCACCCCATTTGAACTGATGTGTGATTAAGCGATTTTGCATTAGGTGTAATATTTGGATAGTGAAGAGACAAACACTTTCATCCCATATATTTTTCAAGCAAAACGTTGACGAAAGCTCTAGAGAATTGCACTATAATGGAAAAGGAGTTGCTTATCGTACTCTTCTCATTCGATAAATTCTGATCTTATCTAGTTCTTTCCAAGTTTTTGCTTTACACTGATCATTCAGATTTGCAGTAACTGCTCAGCAAGTCAGATGCCATGCCGTGATTGATTAGATGGGTTCTCTTACTTCAGGAGTTTGATCATGAAATGAAGGATAAGAGAGGGGGTAGAGAATCTTGTAGTAGATCATTTATCCCATTTGGAGAATCCTAATCTTGAAATTTTGAGAGAGAAAGACATCAATGATTCGTTTCATGAAGAGCACTTGTATAATATCCAGGTAGTAGAAGAGAACAGTCCACCGTGGTTTGCTGATTTTGCCAACTACTTAGTTGGGGGTGTGACACGCCCGTATATGCGTGTAAACCGCAAGTGCATGGCTGTCGAAGTAATAATCCCAAATGAGTGGGTATCGTATCCACAGAGAGTAGGGAATAAAGACACTTAAGTTTTTTTTTAACTAGTGTAGAAGATGAATAGTAATAAGTGTGACAAAATATGAAATAACGAAAATAAAAACAACAAGATAGATGGCACAAGTAAAGGAGAAGGTAAGGCAATCGATAAAGATGGGGTTCCCCGATATTAATCCGCCTAGGACAATCGTTTCAAGTGCAAGAAGCCTCTATTATACTTCCTAATTGAGGCAACAATGAGTCATGGAAATCCTTAATTACATGATCCTAAATCTAAGGTTAACCATGCCTAACTCTATACATGTCCCGAAGGAGAGATTGAATAACCTCTCAACCTCGCACTCGCATAGAATTGCAATGAGCTCTAGGGATTCTAATTGAAAAACCATATTCCTATGTATAGACTAACCCTTTGGTCCAGTTGAAAGATCCCTAGCCACAGTTAAGCCCTAGATGCTAAAATCACTTCAACGCTTCACTCCGTTGCACTTGCAACTAAGCCCCAACGAAGGTCATCCCTTAGCCCATTCAGTCTACTATGGCCGCAAAGAACTCTTGGAACGTGGAGGTAGGATAGATCACACTAGAGGGGAAAAGGGATGCTCCGCTACCTCTCAACTCACTCTCTCAACCCTCTCCAATCTAGCTTTGTCTAACTCTCATGGTGTGTCACTCACTCACAAGAGTTACCAACAAGAACTCTCAACCCTAGTGTAAGTCTAGGGGAGTATTCATATAATCAAACATACAAGATTGGAACTCAAAAATAACATCAATTAATTGAAAGCATAATAAAGAGGTTCAATGAAACGAATACATCCTAGGGTTCACAAATACCCCAAGTCCCCACTAGGGGTTTAGCTCTCCATGGAGAAAAATATAATAGGTAATGAAATCAAAAGTAAAGAGATGCAATCCATAGATGAAAACCCCATTGTGTTCATGTTGAATGTCTTGTGGATCAGCCACGTCTTCTTCAAAGGTCCCCTGGTCAAACCTAGGGCACACCTCGGCGGATCGGTGCTGACAAAAGCTCCCCCAATAGCTCTCTTCCGAAAGAAACACGGTGTCGAAGGCTGTTAAACCTCTCCAAAGCCATGCCAAAGCCACTCCAAACCCTAGTCGTCGGCGCCTTCAAATATGGGGAAAGGTGGAAGAACTGATAGGGGAAAAGATGGAGAAATTGGGGCTAAATCGTGGCTTTTAAGTGGCTGGAATCGGGCATTCACACAGGTGTGTGGAATTTCTACACGCCCGTGTGGTTTCTCTGAATTTCTGATTTTCTGCGGGATGTGAACAGTAACTGCTGCAGTACATTTCTACAATACATGCTATATTACCTCCTACAGTACTCCACCAAAAACACTCCCGAATCCACTTTTCATCGAGGCAACATAAACGGACACACGTTTATGTCGTAGATCGCGTCGGGATACGCAAATGTGACTGCCCTTGTGCCCTCCAAATCATTGTAATTGCTTGAATACATGGAGGTTGGCACACATTCATGTATATTTGAGCCCAACTTGTGTCTTTGCATTTGTTTCTTCCAAAATTTCATCAAATAGTGCATTCGCGATCTACTTTTGGCTTCTTTTCTTAAAAATAGCTTCACAACCCTACCTGTGCAAAAAAACACAAATACACATGTATTAATGCTTAAACCTGATAAAAGTAATCCTCATTGTAAGGAAAGAAAACTTCGCATTCTTAACACACAAGCAATTATCAGGGTGGCATCCCAAAATGGTTCATGCATCAACAATGGAAGAAATTTTTTTCAGACCTCAAGCACTACCTATGGGAAGACCCTTACCTATTTATAATTTGTTCAGATCAGGTTGTTCGAAGATGTGTATCATGGGCAGAGGGTTTAACTATCATTTGACACTGTCATTCAGGACCAACTGGGGGCCATTACAATGCAAACTGAACCGCAAAGAAGATTCTTGATTCAGGTTTCTATTGGCCATCATTTATTTCAAGACAGCAAAAAGTTCATACAAACATGTGATAGATGTCAGAGGGTAGGCAACATTTCCCATAGGGATGAGATGCTCCCGCACTGGAATCAAGCGTGTGAAGTTTTTGATGTGTGGGTAATTGAATTTATGGTGCCCTTACCAAGTTCACATAGCTACAAATTTATCCTCATTGTAGTTGATTTCGTGTCTAAATGGGTAGAAGCTCAAGCTTTACCAACAAATGATGCAAAGGTGGTGGTAAAGTTCTTAAAGAAGTTATTCTCCGGATTTGGAACACCTTGGGCGATTATCAGGGATCGAGGCACTCACTTTTGTAATGCTCAATTCGTAAAAATTCTAAAGCGTTATAACATCCACCACAGATTGGCAACACCATATCACCCACAAACTAGTGGGCAAGTGGAAGTCTCCAATAGGTATTTAAAAGGAATTGTGGAGAAAACTGTTGCAAAATGTAGAATAGATTGGTCAGAGCACCTAGATGATGTTTTCTAGGCATACAAAACTGCATACAAGACCCTTATAAGAAATACTCCTTATAGGCTAGTCTATGGAAAAGCCTGCCACTTACTCGTTGAACTTGAACACAAAGCTTATTGGGATATTAAATTCCTGAATCTTTATACTAACCTCGTAGGCAACAAGAGGAAGCTGCTACTGAATGAATTGGATGAATGACGCGCTATGGCATATGAGAATTCAAAACTCTACAAAGAAAGGGTGAAGGAGTACCACGACAAACATATTAAGCAGTCTAAACAATTTGAGGAAGGGGACCAAGTGTTACTATTCAATGCCAGGTTGAAGCTATTCGCAGGAAAGCTCAAGTCACGATGGTCGGGTCCATATATTGTCACTCAAGTATACCCACATGGAGCAGTAGAGGTAACCCACCCCAGAAAGGGAACTTTAAAGGTGAATGGACAAAGATTGAAGCGATATTTCAACAACAAAACTTCAAGGATAACCGGGGCTAACTTCAAACTATTTGAACCCCCATGAGGTAAGTAAACAAGGTACGTCACGCTCGAGACATTAAACTAGCGCTTCTTTGGAGGCAACACAAGAATTTGGGTTTATTTTCATGCTTTCATGTTCTTTGTTTTCATTTTAATGTTCTCTTCATAGTATCTTAGAGATTTGAATTTGAATAAGTCCATGCTCTCATGTTTTCGTATTATTCTTATCGTCTAGACTTGTAGATTAATTGTTTTCCTTGTTGAGAAACACTAATGTTTGTCATTATTTCATGCATTAGATCGAGTTTCTAAGTCATTAATTCAAGTGGTAGATGTTTTAGAACACCTTAAGGCAATGCCCATGCACTTAGAAAAGTGAATAGTGCCCTGAAAACAACTTCAGGGGGCATACAATGTCAATGAGGATCCTCATTGAGGCCGTTTGCCCCATCCAGAGACAAAGAATAAGGGCATACGGCCTCAATGAGGTCCTCATTGAGGCCGTCTGCCCCATCCAGAGAAAGAGAACTAGGGCATACCGCCTCAATGAGGCCCTCATTTGGGCAAACGGCCTCAGTGAGGACCTCGTTGAGGCCGTATGAGGTCGGGTTTCTCCTTCAAACCCTACCACCTATTCTCTCTCTTCATTCTACTTCTTCTTCCACTGAATTTCTCTCTTCTTTCTCCATCAAACCTTAGCCAAATCTTCTCATTTCTTTTTCTAGTTCATCTTCTAACCTCTTTGAGAGGTTGATCTAGTGCTTTTCTGCAAGCTTCACTCAATTTTTCTCAAGCTTTTGTCGGTAAGATCTTTGGTGACCTAATTTTATCTTTCCCATTTTTTATTGCTTTCTTGGGCTTGTTTGTGGAATTTTTTAGGCATTTGGCTTGTCTTTTGTGGTATGAACATCATGGTTGTGATTTATTGTGATTTTATGTACAAAATGTTTAGTTTTTATGATCATGGGAAACTCTTGCAAGTGACCCTATTTACTTGTTTTCTCTCATTTTTCCTACTTTTTCACACCACATTTCAAAGCATCTTGGATTTCCTTAAGCTTGATATGATGTACTCTTGATGTAGGTATGCCGAATGTCAAGAAGCTCACCTCCAAACATCCAATGAACGATGCTCACACCCTCGAAGAACTCCGTTTCTCTAGTACTCTCCACAAAGCAAGATACAACATCTTGAAGACCAAACCTTTTGGTACGTTTCATCACATTGAATTGAGTATTTTGGAGGAACTCATAATAGATGAACAAGTGAAGGAACTCTTATCACATATGGTTGGGTGAATTTATTCTCAATTAGCGATCCTACTTTTTGTCAACTTACATTAGAGGTGTTGAGCACTATTGAGGCAAAGCAAGATGAAAGAAACATCATCACTTGAAGACAAGGAGCAATTTGATTCCAAGCTTTTGGAAAATCTCATAAAATGAATCACATGTAGTTCGTAAAGTACTTGGTGATTTATAATGATGAGTTCATTGGCATGGCGCTTCTTAATCACTACACATTGACTATCCATCATATATACGTGCAAACTAGTATTGGACCTCCCTAGCACCTAGTGACAATAAGAACACTCGGAAAGCCACTCGCATGGTGAACTGATCATTTCCCCGCAAAGTGTACGGGATCGCCAAGTAATACCTTGCTCAATAGCGCAAGGATCATATTGCACGGGGCTAAGGAGCTCCTATTACTCCTCCATCACCAATTATCTAATCTTACAACTTAAGCATGGTAAACTACTCTAACAAGTGCAGAAGTGTAAACAAATTGCAAGTACAAGAATTATAAAGCCACACAAGAGATTACAAGAGTAATGATGAGATAAAGAGGATTCCCTTGAGGGGTCATCATTAGATATGGATTCACAATAATAACATAGTAAGTGTAATTTAGATTGTAGGATCTCAAGATTAGACCAATCCCAATTTCTCTGTGATTGGGCCCTAATCCCATATGAATGTTGATTGGAATCTTTCTCTAACCAACATCAATACGATTGCATTAAGTATAAGGAGACCCCACAAGAAGGACACACTTACCCTAAGTCTATCCTTATGGTTCGGAGAGGCAACCGACATCCAATTTCTCAGCACGTCGATACAAGTATACCCCTTTTAGTTCATTATGGATCTCATACATGTGAGTAGGTCACATCTCTATGTACAACTCAAATATGAACTATGAATCTCTCCATGAAGTAGTTATAGGCATGAATAACAATGAATTAAACCATAAATCATCCAATGCATTTCAACTAATAATAAAGCATCCAAAATACATGATGAACCACCCAAGGTTCACCTACATCCGGTGACCTTTGATGAAGAAGAGCAAGGCCGGCTGAATGACGCTTCCTCTAGCCAAGTTATTGGAGAATGACCCCTTGACTCATTCTCCTTTGATGGTGAAGCTCTCTCCTTGAAGTTCAAGCCCTTGATCACCTCTCAAGCCTCAAGAAAAGCCTTCTTCAAGATGTCTTCATTCTTCCCTTTCTTCCCCAAGTTGTGGCTGCCAAGAAGCTCACTTTTCATCTACTCAAATGTGCTTTTATACCTCCCATGTATCCCTGCCATATAAGGGTCGTATAGGGGTCAAAAAGAGCTTAAAATGCTCTCTAAAATGAGCCATCCTGGGGTCAATCCCAGGTTCTATCATGGTCTCATTGAGGTCGTATACCTTCAAGCAAACTCTTCTCTTCAGTAGCTATAGTATCAATCCCGGGGTCAATCCTTGGCAGCAATGAGGCCGTATGGCCTAGATCAATTTTTGACTCAAAAATTCTATAGGTACTACAATGATCTTGCTATAGTGTCACTACTGCAGTATTCCAGTTACATTAATCTCCTAGAATAAATATGTGACAAACATCTCTTGCGTATGTCCTGCAAGTGTATGGATTTGTCGAAGTAATAAATCCCAAATGAGTGGCTATTGTATCCACAGGGAGTAGGGCAAAAAAACACTTAAATTGTTTCTTAACTAAGCGAAAAGTGAATAATAGTTGTGTGACAAGATATAATGTAACAAGAGTAAAAGAGATAAGAAAGAGAGCACACATAAAGGGGAGGTAAGGCTATCGATAAAAATGGGGTACCCGAATATTGTTCCGCCTCAGACAATCATTTGAAGTGCAAAACCCTCTATCATGCTTTCTAACCAATGCATTAATGAGTCATGGAGATCCTTCAATACATGGTCCCACATCTATGGTCAACCATGCCTAACTCTATACATGTCCTGGAGGAGAAATTGAACAATCTCTTAACCTCGGACTCGCATAGAATCGCAATGAGTTCTAGGGATTCCAAGTGATAAATCCTCTTAATAAATGTAGACCTAACCCTATGGTCCAGGTGGAAGGTCCCTAGTCACAATTAAGCCCTAGGTGCTAAAATCACTTCAACGCTTCACTCCGTTGCCTCTGCAACTAAGCCCCAGCGGAAGGTCCTCCCTTTGCCCATTCACTCTACTATGACCGCAAAGAACTTGAGGAAATGGAGGTAGGATAAATCACATCGGAGAGGAAATGGGACGCGCCGCTACATCTCAACTCACCCTCCCAACCCTCTCCAATCTAGCTTTGTCTAACTCTCGTGGTGTGTCACTCACTCACAAGGGTTACCAATAAGAATCCTCAATCCTAGTGTCACTCTAAGGGAGTATTCACACAATCAAGCATTCAAGATTCAAACTCAATTAAAACATCAATTAATGGAAGCATAATGAAATGTTTAATGAAACAAATACATCCTAAGGTTCACAAATCTAAGTACTCACTAGAGGAGTTTAGCTCTCCATGGAGCTAGTTACAATCAATGAAATCGAATGTAAAAATGAGTAATCCGTAGAACACCCCCTTGATAGTCATGATGATGGTCTTGTGGAGAAGCCTTTACTTGTCCAATGGTCCCTTTGTTCGGCCTAGGATACACCTCGCCGGATCGGTGCCGACGAAAGCTCTCCCACTAACCATCTTCCAAATGGAGCATGATGTCAGAGCCGTAGAACCTCTCCCAATTCCTAGCCAATACATCTCAAAACCTTAGTCGACGCTCCCTCTCAAGTTGGGGAAAAGATGGAGAAAAGAATGTTGAAATCGGGGCTAAAATCAGCCTTAAATATGGCTGGAATCAAGAATCCACACGCCCCTGTGGATTCACCACATGGGCTTGTGGAATAACGCACGGGTGTGTGGAACCTGACAGAAATAATGCTCATCATAAGGAAAAAACACTTGCCATTCTTATCACACAAGCACTTATTAAACTCCCCCATACTTAAGCTTTTTCTTGCCCTCAAGCAATAATTAAAACATTAAGGTATAGATGAAGGAAATATTGGAAGTGCTTGGAATTAGGTTCACCAAAATATACAAAGAGAGCATTCTACAAGTAAGGGAAGTTTCAACATTGAATACGAAAAATCAATGCTCTAGCCAAAAACTTGAATCAAAAAGGATAACAAACCCGAAATCATGTAAGTGTGTGTAAACTCACTCAAATCAACCCAAGGTATACTCCTCAAAGGTCTAAGTAAAAGGGACTTATTTATCTATAGAAACTAATGAAAATTTAAAAGATGGTAGTAGCTTCACACATCCTCTATGGTAGCCCTTTCCAAAGCAGCCGCTAAGGTGGCTTTCACACTTTCAAGGTGGTAGCTCTTTCTACCGGGGTGGTAGCTTTCACTCATCCCATGAGATAGCTCTTTATCTTATTAGGGCATAACTAGTATCCGACTTATGAGAGTAGCTTCATACTTCATAGGTGATACCTCTTTCCACCCAACAAGCACAACTAAACAATGAAACCATTTTTGTTTTTTGAAATTAACAAAAGAAACAACTATAACTAGTCCCTTTCACATCAAACTTGAGTTTCCAAAAGAGTTTAAATAGTGAGTAGCACAACAAGTGTGAATCAGGCAAAAATTCCTAGAAATTCAAGTAAAAACTAAAGCATGAGAACATTCAATAGAAAATAAATCAATCAAGTATATTATATGTGAGAGTGGCAATTGAAACAATACTCCCCTAACTCCGAGTTTTGCATTTGATGGAGATAAATCCTTGGAAGTAATGTTCCAATGGGTTGTGAAGCACACATGGCACACATTCGCCGCGTCCATAACTAGTTCTCAAGTCCCATACTGACAAGACCATCTGCATGCATACACGAGGAGGTTTAGTAAAGCTCAATAAAACTAAAACAACTCGAGTATATATAGAAGATAAAGCAATGAATACAATTCTCGATAATAAAATAAACTCAGAAGGAAAGTCCTTTCTGAGTATACAAGTCTAAAATGAAACAAGAACTAAAAAAATGAAAAGCGGAGTCAAGTGTCGGTGTCATCAGGTCTCTCCTCTTCTACTGATGCTGGTGCTAGATCAAAGGATGTAGGTGGATCAGGTGATGTTGGTGTAGGTGATGGGGGTGCCGGAGAAGCCGGGGATGTGCGAGGTCTCAGAATAAATGATGAGATAATGTGTCGCTTAAGGATCTGCTGTAGCATATCGAAATATGCCATGAACTCTGTATACTATGAGGCTTGTATAGCCCAGACCTCAGCAACCTCAGTCCGTAGTACCTCCACCGTACTCTCGAGCCTCTCAAAGTGATCATGGGCTTCGAATGGTGAAAACATGCGTACTGGGGGTGAGTCCTCCGTCACAGGAGGTGCATCAGTCTCCATCGATGTCGGCTGAGACTCGGGAATAGGCTGAGAAGCCTCGATAATTCCTTTGCTACCTCCGGGGCGGGAGTAATCAGAGCATATACTCCTGACTGAACTCTACACACCATCCTCACCAGCCTCACTGTCTCTATGCCTAGGGGAGTAGGTATAGTCACCTTCTCGGCCCCTCTGATTGCGTCAAGTAAACCCATGCCGACGACTAACCTCGTGACATAGGCACCTGCGAAAATCACTCCTAGTCTGGCATACTACCCCTGATGTTGTATATACTCTGCCATAATATGCCCCAAATGTATCTGTGTGCATCGTACCATTGAGTAGAAATATAATAGCTCTTGTCGGCTGAGGACACCTGTACTGTCGCCCCCGCCGTTCACTGACCTGCTCAGCACGACGTGTATGAACCTATAGGTCGGACGGGTGAGGCAAGTGGCCTTAGAAACCCCAGGCTCATACTGGCCTATCCACACAATACTTTATATGCACAATGCGGAGTTAAACTCCTAGGATAATCTGTGGGCAACTGCTCATACTCATGTCTCTGTATAAGCCGCATCATATAACTCCATCCAAACTACAAACTGAGTCATGCTCAACCTATGATACTATCCCAGGGCTCGAAACTATATAGCACCAAAACTGAAATACATGCGATCGAACTCAAACGATGCAAGAACCTTAAGTGTCAGTGTGTGGATGACAGGATCTCTGATCGACAATAAACCGGCCCAATTGCCAACTACAAGCATATCCTTAACTTCACCGGCCATACCCTCTACTAACTGAATTTCCCTAAGTGTGCCCATGTAAGGAAATAGGGCTTGGCAGAATGTGAGCCTCGATAGCCACTCAAATAGCGCCTGATGCTTGGTAATAGTGAATACTACGTGATCCAAATCGGGTGAAGGCTCATGTGGACTCTTGTCAGCTTGCTCCTTTAACCTAGGTGCCATGATCTGTAAAATTTCAAAGCAAATTGATCAAACAATATCATTAATCAGGACTGCAAAAATTCATATGGTCATGTGGAATTTCCACACGCCCGTGCGAATCCACAGGGCATGAAAACAACACAGCCGCGGCTCAAAAATCCAAAAAATACACCATTTGATCACTTCTAACTTTGTCCTAAGCATGCATAACCCCTCTAATTGTAAGAACGAAGCAACATTAACCAGTTTCATTGATTAAAATCAAGAATCGATGAAAAAAAACAAGAAATAGGCCTTACCAACAAGTTAAATTTGAAAACTTTGATTCGGCAAGAAAACCAAGTGAAAATCCCCCAAATGAGTAATATGAAGTCGGGGAAAAAGTGCAGGCGTACTGTAGAATGAATGCCGAGTATAAAAAGGAAGAGAAATGATGAGACTTTGAAAATAAACTTTCGTCTCTTGACATTGTATTCATCCACACTTGCGTGTGGAAATTACCCACACCCGCTCTCCTCCGAAGGAGAGACACACAGGAACAGACACACGCCCCTGTGCGCTCTCGGGAAAACACTACTTTGCCTCTGAATGCAACCACACGGGCATGTAGAAAATGCCCACGCTTGTGCGCCCGACCCACAGGGGCAAACGCACGCCCCTCTGGCTTCTGTATCCAACCGAGAAGAATCACTAAGTATTTCGAACGGCCGTGCGAAAATTCTGTACAAACGTGGACATTCATAGGTCCAACTCACAGGGCCGAGCACACGCCCCTATGTCTTCTTGGGATGGAGGAGAGCTCTTTTGCACACGGGCGTGCGGGAAATACCCACGCCCATGCGTTTGCCACAGGTTCACCCACAGGGGCGAGTCCACGCCCATGTGTGCTCTCGGGATAAATTGCTAAGTCTTTGCAGGAAAATGTATGCCCGTGCGGAAATTACCCACGGCTATGCAGAAGTCACAATGTCACTCACAGGGGTGCTTCCACGCCCCTGTGTCTTCTCTGGACGAGCTCGCAATGCAAAACCACGGGCGTGCGGAATTTTCACATGTCCATGCGTTTTCTCTGGATGTCTTAGAAAACTCTGCAGGCTCTGCAGAAAATTTCTGAACATGTATACACACTCAGAGCCTGCCCTACTATGCAAAATACACCAGCGAAAAACATGAGAAATTAGCTCGAATGACCAAAACTTTGCCAAATCCACATGAAAACACGCAATGACATTAACACTCCACAATAACATCACAGCGAAAGCAACTAAAAATCAAGACACCAACACTCAACACTTTATTCATGCAAAAACACTAAGCTAGTTGGAAAATCCTTAGTTAGTTGTTGTTCTTGAGGTTAGAGTCTCGATTGGTTGTATTTCCTTGGTTTGGTAAAGGATTAATAGAGATCTTTCATCTAGTATGTTAGAATTAATGTATCAACAGTAAGTTCAAGTTTATTCTCAAGGTTTGCAATAATATCATACTTGTTTTGAAAACATTATTTTTGGAGCATAGTGTCCAAAGTGAATGTCTGAGACTTTTGTTTTGATATTAAATGAATTTATGCAAATTATTTATGCAACATATTTTGTAATATTGTTGATGTTATCATTGAAATGTGTACTCAAGGGTTTTGTTAAAAAATGATGCTTGTTTGATGAAAAAGGTATCTATTTGAGATATTATGATCAGTTTAATCACTTTTGATGTGGCAATTGATTATGTAAGAGTTTGTGAAATCATGCTGAGATCTCTACAATTGTACTAATCTATTCATTGTGCCTACGGGCTGTACACTTTTTGTTGTGTGGATGCTGACATGGGGGGATCCCATGTACTTACTGTAGTTAGAAGTAGATAGTTTCCATGGGCCGACCTAGTTGAGGTGGCATGGAAAAGCCGTTAAACCGGTTATGCCATTTCAGGTGGGAGTGTAGAATCCTGACGAAGTTACTGAAAGAAATGCATGAGTTTGGAT
Organism: Dioscorea cayenensis subsp. rotundata; assembly: GCF_009730915.1. Lineage (NCBI taxonomy): Eukaryota > Viridiplantae > Streptophyta > Magnoliopsida > Dioscoreales > Dioscoreaceae > Dioscorea > Dioscorea cayenensis. The sequence continues at coordinate 14,008 of NW_024087705.1, forward strand.
TTCAAAATTAGTTATAAATAATTGATGTTTTTAAAAGGTTATTATTGGTATATTAATCGTGCAAACCCAACTTCTTGTCTCACTTTTAGTATTTATGCTATCTTTGTTATGGATAAACATGTGAAACATTCAATATGTTAGAGTTGTGAAACTTTGTGTATGTAGTTTGTTTTATTCATATTTACAAGATATATTATGATAGTTGGAGTATGAAAATTTTAGTTTAATGTTAAAATACTTTTATAGTTTGAGCTTATGCTTGTTAAATTCATAGTTTTGATTAAAATCTAGTTGTGGTAGAAAGCTTTCTCTTAACTTTCTTATGTAGTATGATGTTGAAGATTTCAGTTATATGATATTTATATTCATATTGATATATATATAGGTTTTAAACTATTGGTTTTATCGGTGAAACATTATTTGGATGATTTAAATCGTATATTTTTGTAACTTTTAAGTATTATTTAGGTGTATTTGAAAAAGTTCTATGGTTGTGGATTTTGAAACGTGTATTATGTAAGTGTTATTCTTATATTTGGAACCATTTCTGATTTATATGTTGTATGGTGAAAGCTTGCTTTAATGTTTAACTCATTTTATAATTTGAGACCTGTGTTTTGAAGTTTGGGAATTTAATGTGGTAAAATCCAAATTTTGGTAAAAAGGCTCTCTTGGTTCTATCTTGTTATTTTGTTGAGTTAAAGAGAATTATTATATGAAATTTTGTTTTAAACTAGTTATAATATTAGTGAAGTATTTATTTATTTTTTATTTATGATTATTGTATTTTGATATATTTCTGGTGGAGTTCCGCTAATTCCCTCACTGAGTAACTTAGTTACTAACACCTCTTTCTTCCTCCCAGGCTGTTGCAAGTACTAGGTATGGCGGTGTGGCAGTGTGTTGGGCATTTGCTATTATTCTAGCTATCATATTTTCTTTTAGTTCATGTATGTTTATTTTGGTCATGTATAAGTCGTTGAGTCTTGGATGAACTAGAATGTAGAAAATCTTGTTGTTTGGCTTGTATTAAGCAACTTTAAACTTTGATGTACCATCTTTGTTACTGTTATTAGTGTTGCTTTCATGTGCAATTAGGAACCTCTTTATTCCTGCTTACTCTTGTTGTTGTTGTTGTTGATGTTGCCACTTTCGTTGCCTATCATTGTACTTCTATGCCTTGTATTAGTGTAGATATTGTTGTTTCAAAGTTGTTGTTAGCCTTGAGGCATCCCAAGGGTTACGTGGAGGGTGTTCTCCTCGGAATTATCACGGTGGTTGCCCCGTCCGGTGGGCATGCTGGTTGGGCTGAGACACATTCCAAAAAGATAACATCATATTACTTTTTTTATTTAAAAAAAAAGAGACATTTCGAAAACAAAATATAAGTTTAGGGTTTTAATTTAAAAACAAGAGACAATACCATAATAAAACATTGGATTAGCTTTTTGAATAAAAATAAAAAAAATAGGGGACATTTCCAAAAGGAAAATACAGGATTAGTGTTTTTATTCAAAAATAGAAGGAATTCCAAAAACAAAAACAAAGGATTTGTGTTTTGATTGAAAATTAGGAGGCATTCCGAAAAGAAAAAATAGGATTAGGGTTTTGATTCGAATATAGTACGCATTCGAAAAAGAAAACACAGGATAAGTGTTTTCATTGAGAAATTGGAGACATTACTATAAGAAAACATTGGATTAGAGTTTTAATTACAAAATAGTAGACATTTTGAATAAAAAAAACAAAGGATTAGAGTTTTGATTCAAATATAGTAGGTATTCTGAAAATAAAACATAGAATTATGATTTTGATTGAAAAATAATAGACATTACTATAAGAAAACATAGGATTAGGGTATCAATTCAAAAAAAGTAGGCATTCCAAAAAGAACACTGAGGATTAAGGTTTTTATTGAAAAATAGGAGGCATTCCGAAGAGATAGCATATAATTAGTGTTTTGATTGAAAAATATGACATTGCAAAAAGAAATCATCGAGTTAGGGTTTTGATTAAAAATTAGCAGACATTCTGAAAACAAAAGATAGGAATAGGGTTTTGACTAAAAAAATTAGACATTGCGAAAAGAAAATAAAGGTCTAGGTTTTTATTCAAACCTAAAAAATAGGACACATTCCAAAGGAAAATATATGATTAAGGTTTTGATTGAAAAAAGAAAACATAGGTTATGATTTGAAATTAAAACTAATAAATAGGGGGCATTAAGAAAATAATACATATGATTCAGATTTTGTGTGTAAAATAGGAGACATTGTGAAAAGAAAACATAAAATTAGGCTTTTGATTCCAATATAGTGTGCATTATGAATAGAAACCATAAGATTAGGGTTTTGACTAAGAAATAGGAGGCATTGCCAAAAAGAAAACAAAGGATTAGTGTTTTAATTGAAAAATAGGAGTTACGAAAGAAAACATAGGATTATGATTTTGATTCAAATATAGTAGACATTCCTAAATGAAAACACAGGATTAGGGTTTTGATTGAAAAATGCGACATTACTATAAGAAAATGTAGGATTACGGTTTTGGATGTAACATAGGAGACATTACTACAAGAAAACATATTATTAGGGTTTTGATTCAAAAATAGTAGACATTCTGAAAAGAAAAAACAAATGATTAGTGTTTTGATTCAAATATAGTTGGTATTTCTAAAAGAAAGCATTGAATTAGCGTTTTGATAGAAAAAAAGGACACATTACTATAAGAAAACGTAGGATTAGTGTTTTAATTAAAAAAATAAGATTAGGGTTTTGTTTCTGTTATAACCCAGTCCGTACTGTAGCACCTTTATAAAGCCCAACACTGTAGCACGGGTACTGTAGCATCACCGAAAATACTTTTCCTCCCTTCTAAAAGTTTCAGCCCCTCTCTTCCATTTCCCATTCATACTTGTTGGAAACCCTAGCCATGTCCTTCTCCTCTTCTTGCTTTTAATGGTTAAAGATAGGTAAGTAATTCTTGTTTCCATTACTTTTCATTTTGTGTTCTTGTTGATAACCTAGGTATAAACTTAGGGTTTGTGTTCTTCTTGTTTTCCCTCTTATTTTCCCTAGATTAATGGAAGTAGAGAGGATGAGAAGAGAAGATGGCAAGGTGAGTGGGCTAACCGAATCATTCTTGATTTATTTTGGTTCTTGTAAATTATTTTCATGTTTGGGTGTTGTTTTGGCATGATGTTGATTTGAAACTTGGCATTTGTTTGCCACCATATCATACTTGTTGTTAATTGGGTCCATGACAATGTAAAGCCTTGGGAGTTATATTTATGGTGAATTATGCAAGTGTAGATTGGTGTATAAAGAATCATATTATTGAGTTATGTTGGAGTCCATGGAATGGAATTTCGGTGATGCACATAAGGTGTTTGACTAATTGCCTCCTAGTGTTGAATACAAATATTTGGGGATATAATTGTGAGAATTGTGTGATTTAATTTTGTAATGGCTTCAATGGTATTGATGAGCTTAGTTGTTAGTTTGTATGAGCACTCCTACGTATGAAGGAATAATAAATGTGGATTCCTTGTTTGTTACTAAATATGAGCTGAAATTTTTAAATGTATTTGATTGATCTCATGTGTGGGTGATAATATGTATATCTTGTGGAATTTGGTTAGGAATCAAGAGGTAAGGAATGTGTTTTTATACATATCATGGTTTGTGTTAAAATACTAGAATGAAAGAATTATGAGAAGATGGACATTTTACATTATAGATTATAAGTATATGTAATGTTGGCAAGGGAAATTTGTTTATGTGAGGGAGTTATGTTTATGTAATTCTTTTGCATGGGTTTGGAAGAGATTGGAAATGCTTTGATGATATGTCAGGATGATGCGAAGGAGTTAGAGAAAGGGGGAGAGATGTATGCTCATATTAAAATGTAAGATATTGATAAAAACTTATGTGATGAGAACTAAAGCATGAATGTTCAAGAATGGAAATAATAATGTGAGTTGCTTTTGAATCTAGAGGAATGGGGTGGTACGAAGCTAGGATTGAAGACATTTTAAGGGTGAGGTGACATGACAATTATGGCAGGTAAAAAAATTGAAAAGTTGGTGAGTTGCTTGGGTGTTATTGTATCTTGGATATTAGAGGTGACCTTGACCTAATGTTAATCTAAATTGGGGTAATTGCTTTATATAGCTTATGTTGGTTGATGTTTAAGGCTGTTTTAATATTGGAAGGGAAACCTAGGTTTATGCCTTTGAAATGATAACTTGTTTTAGATGAGCAATTATGATAAGATACATTATTGATAAAATCGAAATGATGGGGAAAACCAAGGGTGTGGATTGGATTTATAGATTAGAAGTTTTGATTTATTAAAAGACTTGTGCAAGATGATGTATCTACAGGGAATCTTAAGGTTTAGCTTGATTTTTCTAACTTCTGGGGACAAAACTTTGGGAAGGATTTGACAAGGAAAATGTTCAGTATGGTCCTGAGTTTCGTTCGGCAAATTATCTTTTCAATTGTCATTATGAACTTGGAGTTATGTGTTGTGAAATGGAATAGGTTAGAAGTGATATTATACCGAGACCTTAAGAGCGTAATTCCCAGGGTGTTTGGTTTTTATTTGATGATTTATTCATTTGGTAAATTTTGTGCATAATTTTTGTTCCTTCTGTTATTTTCCCTAATGTGGGATTATGAAGTTCTGTATTTCTGTTCGTGTGAGTATCTGGGAACTTCTGAATTTGCAATTTCTGAACTCGAACTCTGTGTTTTGGTGTATGATTATTTATTTGTTTATTTTGTTCTTGCATTAATTATTCGGTATTTCATCTATCTGTATTCTGTATCTCTGCGGTTTTAGTACATCTCCATTTCTGGCTCGCCCAGCTAGGAGGAGTAAGTCCTAGCCATGTGCACATGTTTTCTGTAGTAGCACTACCCCCCGACTGCGGTCGAAGATCCGGCTATGGCCGTTGATATTCTGTTCTGTTCTATTCCGACTTCAGAGTCGAAGATCCAGCCTCGTGCTGTTGATTTCTGTTATTAGTCAGGGAGATGTACATGTCTGTTTTGCGTATTTTCGGCATTTCGAGTATCTCTCAGATTCGAGCATTCTCTCGTATTTCCGTTCCGCTATTATTCTGCTATTTTGCCATTCTGTATTGAAAGTATTATGTTTGGGAATGTTTCGATAACCAATTTCACGTATTCTCTGGTATTTTTGAGTTTTTCTCGTGTTTTTTGCCCCACTCACTGAGTAACCGAGTTACTCAGCCTTTCTTCTTCTATCTTTTCAGGTACTCGACTCTTAGGTTGTGCTTAAGACCTTGTTGATCGACCCGAGTGCTAGGATGGATCCATTAGGGTTGTCGCTTTTATTGTAAAAATTTTTTTATAACCTCGTATTTATACCTTGGATTCTCGTGATCCGTGAGTCCGTGTTGTATTTCTGTACCATTTTATATTGTTTCATGTTCTGCTTGTTAGGGTTGACTCTGACCAGGTCAAATCTGAGGCCTTGCACCCAGTGGGGCCCAACCCCGTTGGATGCAGCCGATCTGTCAGCGGGCCCGGCTTTGGGGCTAGGGCGTGACATTTTCAAAAACTGGAGCCATTCTAAAAAGAAAACAAAAGATTTGTGTTTTGATTGAAAAATATGAGACAATCCGAAAATAAAACATCGGATTAGGGTTTTCATTAAAACTTAGAAGACATTCCCAAAACAAATTATAGGATTATGGCTTTGATTCAAAAAAATTTGACATTCATAAAAAAAAAAAAAGATTATTGTATTTATTCAAACATGAAAAATAGGACACATTCCAAATAGAAAACATAGTATTACTGTTTTGATTGAAAAATAACAGACATTCTAAAAAGAACAGAAAGATTTAGATTTTTGATTTAAAAATAGGAGACATTCCCAAAAGAAAAACATAGGTTTCAGTTTTGATTCAAAACTGATAAATAGGAGATATTAAGAAAAGAAAACATAAGATTCTAGTTTTGTTTGCAAAATGGAAGGACTCCCAAAAGAAAACATATGATTAAGGCTTTGATTGAAAAATAGGAGATATTACAAAAATAAAATATAGAATTAGGTTTTTGAATAAGAAATAGTAGATAGTGCGAAAAGAACACATTGGATTAGTGTTTTGATTGAAATATAGTAGGCATTAATAAAAGAAAACATAGGATTAGGGTTTTGATAGAAAAGTACGACATATTCCAACAATAAAACATAGGATTAATGTTTTGCATAAAAAATAGCAGATATTCCCAAAAGAAATATAAGATTAGGGTTTCGATTGAAACAAAAACGGAGGCATTCCAAAAAAAATCCTAGGGTTAGGGTTTTGATTAAAAAATATGAGACATTATCAAAATATAACATAGGATCCAGTTTTTGTTTGCGAAACAGGAGACATTCCGAAAATTAAAAATAGGATTTGGGTTTAGAATAAAAAATGAGAGACATTACTATGAGAAAGCATAGGATTAGTGCTATGAATAAAAAAAATAGTAGACATTACGAAAAAGAAAAACATAGGATTAGCGTTTTTGTTTGAAAAAAATATGAGACATTTTTAAAAAAAGAATACATATGATAAGGGTTTTGATTTTTAAAAATAGGAGACATTGCTATAATAAAAATATGGGATTAGGTTTTTTTGATTAAAAAAATAGGAGGCATTTCCCAAAACAAAATATAGGATTAGGGTTTTTCTTCAAAAAAAGTGGAGGCCTTATGAAATGAAAACAAAGAAATAGTGTTTTGATTGATAAATAGGAGGAATTCCGAAAATAAGATATAGGAATGGAGTTTTGATTGAAAATTAGAATACATTACTATAACAAAACATAGGATTAGGGTTTTAATGAAAAATAGGAACTGTTGCTATAAGAAACACATAGGATTAGGGTTTTTATTCAAAAATAGTAGACATTTTGAAAATAACACAAAGGATTAGGGTTTTGCTTCAAACATAGTTGGCATTCTGAAAAGAAATTATAGTAGTAGGAATTTGCTTAAAATGTAGGAGACATTACTATAATAAAAAATATAGGATTAGTGACAAACACCCTTTTACTTATGTACCACAAGTGCACGGGTTTGTTGAAGTAATAATACCCCGGTGAGTGGGTGTCAAATCCATAGGGAATAGTGATTAGAAAAGCAAAGATTGCTATCTAACTAGAATGAAGATGAATCGATAATGATGTGAATAAGAATAAGTGCAAATAGAAATAAAAAAAAGAAGAAGGAGGCTCAAATAAAAGATAGGAGAGGCAATCAATGATAATTGGGACACCCGGACATTTCTCACCCTAGTACTATTGTTTCAAATGCAAAACCAATCATTATGTTCCCTAACTAATGCTTAATGAGTCATGGAGATACTTAAACCATACACTATGCCTCAGTGGAGAAATCTCTCAGTCTCGACACCTCACATTGTGCTAGGTTGTTTTGAGCTCTAGGGATTCTAACTGATAAACCCTATTCCCTAAAATAGATTTAATCCTTTAATCCAGGCGAAAGACCCCTAGTCACATTTAAGCTCCAAATACCAAGGGTTACTTCAATGCTTCACTCTGTTGGTTGCGCAACTAAGCCCCAGCGTAATTTATCTCTTAGCACTTCACTCTATTGTGACTGCAAAGAACTCTTGGAACGTGAAGGTAGGATAAATCGCACCGGAAGGAAAATGAGACAATCTGCTACCTCTCGAGTCACCCTCCCAACCCTCTCCAATCTAGTATTGTCTAACACCAATGGTGTGTCACTAATAAACAAGGATTACCAAAATGGATTCTCAACCCTAGTGTCATTCTAAGGGAAAATCAACTCGACAAGCATTCAAGTTTGGAACTCAATTAAAATATCAATTAATGGAAGCATTATAAAAGGTCAAAGAAATAACATCATCCTAGGGTTTTACAAGTCCAAGTACCCACTAGGGGTTTAGCTCTCCGTGGAGCAAAATACAATTAATAATGAAATCAAAAGTAAAAATATGCAATCCATGAATAAAACCCCCTTTGTATTTGTGTCGATGGTCTTGTGGAGTGGCAGCATCTTCTCCAAAGGTCCAGTCATCAAGCCTAGGGCACACCTCGCCGGATCGGTGCCGATGAAAACTCCCCTAATAACTCTCTTCCGAAGGAAACACGATATCGAAGACCGCAAACAGCTCCAAAACCTAGCCAACGCCTCTCCAAACCCTAGCTCTGGGCACCTCCAAAGATGAAGGAAAGATTTCTAAAAGATGGAAAAGAGGATTCTGAAATCGGGCTGAAATCACGACTTAAATAGGGCTGGAATCAGACATCCACACGGGCATGTGGAATTTCCACACGCCCGTGTGAATCTCTAGGAAATCGATTTTCTGTGGCTTGTGAATAGTAAATACTACAGTAATTTGCTATATGGACTTGCTACAGTACCCTACAATGGTTCTCCGCTAGAAATACTCCCGAATCCACACTTTTCATCGAGGCAATATAAACGGGCACACGTCTACACTATAGATTGTGTTGCATCTTCAAATAAAAGCACATTTGACAATAATATTGGTAGCTTTTCTGCCTTTCTGCCCCTCCAATTTGCATATTTCCTTGAACACCACGGATGCTGGCACACACTCACATATCTTTGAGCACAACTTATGTCTTCACGTTTGTTCACTCCAAGATTTCATCAACTAAGTGCACTCGCAATCTACTTTGGCTTGTTTCTTCTATATTTGTCTCCACAACCCAACATGCACAAAAGAACACAAATACACATGCATTAGCGATAAAATCTGAGAAAAGTAATGCTCATCGTAAGAAAAGAATACTTTCTATTACAAATACACAAGCACTTATCAATTAGGTGTTTGACTCTAAAATCGTAGACATTTTGAAGAGAACACATAGGATTATGAAATTGATTGACAAATAGGGGCCATTCTGAAAAAGAAACCATATGATTTTGGTTTGATTGAAACATATGAGACATTCGAAAAGAAAAACATTGGATTAGGGTTTTGATTAAAAATTAGCAGGCATCCCAAAAAAAACGTAGGATTAGGGTTTTCATTCAAAAAAAATAAGACATTCTGAAAAGAATGCAAAGGATTAGGATTTCCATTCAAATCTTTAAAAATAGGACACATTCCAAAAAGAAAACATACTATTAGGGGTTTTGATTAAAAAATAGTAGACATTTCGAAAAGAAAAGAAACAATTTGGTTTTTGATTAAAAAAACTAGAAGACATTACTAAAAATAAAACATAGGTTATGTTTTTTTGGTTCAAAAAAATAATAAATAGAAGACATTAGGAAAAGAAAACATTGGATTCAAATTTTGTTTTTAAAATAGGAGACATTCCAAAAAAAAAGCATAGGATTAAGGTTTTAATTACAAAAATTCGATATTACGAAAAAAAGTGCTAGGGTTTTGATTTAAACCTGAAAAATAGGACACATTTCTAAAATAAATCAAATGATTATGGCTTTGATTCAAGAATAGTAGACATTCCCAAAAGAAAAGAAAGGATTAGTTTTTGAATGAAAAAGTAGACATTCGAAAAAGAAAAAAAAAAAGGGGACAATAAGAAAAGAAAACATAAGATTCGGGTTTTGTTTGCAAAATAGAAGACATTCAGAAAAATAAAAATATAATATTAGGGTTTTTGATTCAAATATAGTAGGCATTCTGAAATATAAGATTAGAGTTTTAATTAAAAAATAAGAGGCATTCCAAAAAAAAACGTAGGATTGTTGTTTTCATTAAAAAAAAAATAAGAGACATTAAGAAAAGAAAACATAGGATTCAAGTTTGGTTTGTAAAATAATAGACATTCGGAAAAGAAAACATCGGATGAGGGTTTCGATTCAAATATAGTAGGCATTCAGAAAAGAAAACATAAGATTATGGTTTCGATTGATAAATATGAGATGTTACTGTAAGAAAAAATAGGATTAGTGTTTTGATTGAAAAATAAGGGACGTTACTACAAGATGACATAGGATTAGGGTATTCAATGAAACATGGGAGACATTACTGTAAGAAAGCACAAGATTACAGTTTTGATGGAAAAATAGCAGACATTTTAAAAGGAAAACATAGGATTAATTTTTTTGATTGCAAAATGTTAGACATTTTGAAAATAAAGCAAAGCATTAGGGTTTTAATGGAAAAATAGGAGACAATACAATAATAAAACAATGGATTATGATTTTGATTAAAAATCGAAAAATAGGGGCCATTTCCGAAAGAAAACATAGGATTTGTGTTTCTATTCAAAAATAGAAAACATTCCAAAAAGAAAATAAAGAATTAGTGTTTCGATTAAAAAATAGGAGGAATTTCAAAAATAAACATAATATTAGGGTTTTGATTCAAATATAGAAGGCATTTCTAAAAGAAAATATTGTCTTATTGTTTTGATTATAAAATAGGAGACATTACTACAAAAAATATATTAATAGGGTTTTTATTCAAAAATAGTAGACATTCTGAAAAGAAAACAGAGGAATAGCATTTTGATTCAAATATAGCAAGAATTCTGAAAAGAAAACATTGAATTAGGGTTTTGCTTGAAAAATAGGAGCCATTACTATAATTAAACATAGGATTAGTGTTTTGATTAAAATATAGTAGACATTCAAAAAAGAACACGTAGAATTAGGGTTTTGATTGAAAGATAGGAGCCATTCCGGAATGAAAACATAGGATTGGTGTTTTTATTGTTTTCATTAAAAATTACACGACATTTCGAAAACAAAAGATAGGATTAGGCGTTTTGGTTCAAAACGATGAGACATTATAACAAAAGAAAAATAAAGTATTATGCTTTTGATTCAACCTGAAAATAAGACACATTCCAAAAAGAAAACATAGTAATAGTGTTTTGATTAAAAAATAACAGACATTCCAAAAAGAAAAGAAAGGATTAGTTTTTTGATTGAAAAATATGAGACATTCCAAAAAGAAAACATAGGTTTGGATTTTGATCCAAAACTGATAAATAGGAGACTTTAAGAAAAGAAAACATAAGATTCGGAAAAGAAAACATAGGATTAGATTTTTGATTCAAATATAGTAGGGATTCTGAAAAGAAAACATAGGATTAAGGTTTTGATTGAAAAATAGGTGACATTAACAAAAGATAACATAGGCTTAGGATTTTGATTCAAAAATAGTAATAATTCGGAAAAGAAAACATTTGATTAGGGTTTTGATTGAAATATAGTAGTCATTCCAAAAAGAAAACAAACAATTAGGGTTTTTCATTGAAAAGTACGGCACATTCCAAAAATAAAACATAGGATTAGGGGTTTTAACAAAAAATAGCAGATATTCCAAAAAGGAAACATAAGATTAGGGTTTTGATTAAAAAATGGAGGCATTAAAAAAAACATAGGGTTAGGGTTTGATTAAAAAATATGAGACGTTAAGAAAAGAAAACTTAGGATTCGGCTTTTGTTTGCAAAATAGGAGACATTCTAAAAGGAAAAAATAGGATTTGTGTTTTGAATGAAAAATAGGAGACATTACTATAAGAAATCATAGGATTATGGTTTTGAATAAAAATATTAGACATTACGAAAACAAAACATAGGAGTAAGGTTTTGATTGAAAAATATGTGACATTTTGAAAAAAATAAATAAATAGAATAAAGGGTTTGATTGAAAAATAGGAGACATTCGTATAAAAAGACATTACTATAAGAAAATATAGGATTAGAGTTTTTTTATTTTGAAAAGAGGAGGCAACATGAAAGGAAAAACAAAAAAATTAGTGTTTAGATTGATAAACTAGGTGGCGTTCGAGAAAAGAAAAATATAGAATTACGGTTTGGATTCAAATATTGTATGCATTCCATTAAGAAAAAATAGGATTAGGGGTTTGATTGAAAAATAGGATACATTACTATAAGGAAACATAGGATAAGGTTTTGAATGAAAATAGAAGACATTACTATAACAAAATATAGGATTAGTTTTTTGATTAAAAAATAGTAGACATTCCAAAAATAACACAAAGGATTGGAGTTTTGATTAAAATATAATGGGCATGCCAAAAAGAAAATATAGCTTTAGGGATTCTATGCCAAAAATAAGAGACGTTACTATAAGAAATTTATGAGTGCATTTCATATATATAATTTTATACCCTTTCCATGTATTTATCTTGTATTTAAGTGTTTATTTATTATGGTTCGGTTTTACTATGGATATTATTGTGTATTTGTGTGGGAAAACAAGTTCATGTGCAAAAGAGCAGGATTCATCGCAATTACTGTATGAAAAGATATGAAATTACAGTGTTCTCAGGCCAGACACCGTCTCCGCATTGAGTACTATAGTATTTTACTATACCAAATAACCGTAGCACAAGTTTGGAGAAGACACATGGTTTGTGTGCTCCTAGCACAATTGTGCTATGAGGTGAAGCATGGCCATGTCTATGCTGGAATTCTGTGATTCAATTGTTTAGACATTCCAGCGATAATCAAGGGGAGCGGCACAATAGTGCGCAGGTTGTGTCATACCCTAAAAGATCTTTTTAAGTCAGGTCTAAGGCATCTTTTCTTCATCTTTTCCTTCTCGTTCTTGGGGGGCAGCTGCCATGCTCTTCCCATTCACTTTTCTGGTGCCGGAGTTGAGCTACAGTGTAAGATCATGAGGTGGAGCTAAGTTGGCGGAACTTCAGTGAAGCGTCGTCGGTGTGGTTGAGAAGCAAAGCGGGAAGTCTTTCATGACTTAGTTACCTTTTGTTTTCTTTAATCTTTTATGGATTTGTAATACTATGAGGGTCTTACCACTCTCTAGTGCCCTGGATCTATGAACTTGGATGCTTATATGTTATGTTCATTTACTTGCTTTTAATATGTCTATAGAGTTATATTGGTTTCCTGTTTTTAATCATGTATTTGAATAATTTGATTTGTTTGATTTGCACAGTTGCTTACGTAAAACTTGGTGTATCTGGATTACCATAGTTGTACTTGCCTTGTGTGATTGCAAAACTTGATATGCATGAAACCTATAGCTACCCTAGCAAAACTTGGTGTATTAGAGAACAATAGATGCAACATTGCTCTTAAGCACACACAAGAACCTTATTATGTATCTAGTAGGTATTAGAAGTAAGTCTATTGCATATTTCTCCAAGGGATTAGTCAGGGGCACTGATCTATCTCTATGTATCTCACCTAGTTCCATTCCAGCTCTTACATGTCATCTTTCCCCCCTTTAGGATCTAGTTGCAACCCTTTTTTACCAACCATTGTTGATCGGTTAGACATTAGAAGATCAATTAGTACTTTGAGTCCAATCCTCGTGGTTCGGCAACCCCTATCCCCTCACGGGGTACCATCAGATATTTATTTGTGACCCGTGCACTTGGGAAGAACACATCAAGTTTTTTTGGCACCGTTGACGGGGACTCGCAACTCTTAGGAACATCAAGTTTTTTTGTAATACCCACTACTTTTTGTTTTGAATTAATACCCTAATCATACTTTTTATGAAATGTCCCCGATTTTTTGGGAATATATGCTATTCTTGAATCAAAACCCTAATCTTATGTTATCTTATGGTAATGTTTTTGATTTAAAAACATAGTATTATGGTTTTTGTTTGGAATGTCTCACATTTTTAATCATAACAGTAATCTTAGGTTTTCTTTTCGTGATGCCTCCTATTTTTGAAAAAAAATCCTAATCCCATGTTTTTTTTTGGAATATCTTCTATCTTTCAATCAAAACCCGAATTCTATATCTTTTTTTTTAATGTCTACTATTTTAACATCATAACCCTAATCCTATGTTTTCTTTTAGTTGTCTCCTATTTTTTAATCAAAATCCTAATCATATATTTTCTTTTTGGAATGTCTACTTTTTTTTAATCAAAACGCTAATCCTATGTTTTTTTTGGAAATATCTGCTATCTTTTAATCAAAACCCTAATCCTATAATTTCTTTTGGGAATACCTACTATTTTTGAATCAAAACCCTATTCCTATGTTTTCTTTTTGGAATGGCTCCTGTTTTGAATCAAAAAAATAATCATATGTTTACTGTTTGTAATGTCTCATATTTTATAATCAAAATCCTAATCCTAAGGTTTTTGTTGAGTGCCTCCTTTTTTTAGTCAAATCCTTAATCTTATTGTTTCTTTTAGGAATGTATGCTATTTTTGAATTAAAACACTAATTCTATGTTTTCTTTTTAAAATATAACCTATTTTTTCTGTTTTTAAAGAAAATCCGAGTCCTATGTTTTGTTAAAGTAGTTTCTCCTATTTTCAATCAAAACAATAATCCTATATTATTTTTTTTTGAGGAATGGCTACTATATTTGAATCAAAATCTTAAAGCTATGTTTTCTTTTCTTGATGTCTCCTATTAAAAAGTTTTTATTTAAGACTTTAACCTATGATTTGTTTTAAGAATGCCTCCTATTCTTCAGTTTTGAATCAAAATCATAGCCTTTGTTTTCTTCGTGGAATGTCTCCTGTTAGTCAGTCAAAACCCTAACATATGTTTTCTCTTTGGAATGTCTGCTATTTTTAAATCAAAACCATAATGCTATGTTTCTTTTTTGTAATGCCTCCTATTTTTTAATCAAAGCCCTAATCTTATATTTTCTTTTCAAAATGTCTCCTATCTTTGAATGCCATAATCCTATGTTTTTTTTTCGAAATGTCTCTTATTTTTCAATCAAAACCCGAATCCTATGTTTTTTTACTGTAATTTCTCCTTCATTCAATCAAAATAACAATCCTATGTTTTCTTTTCTTAATGTCTCCTATTTATTAGTTTTGCCCGAAAAACATGGGATTAGTGTTTTTGCCCCAAAAAAAGGAAACATTACTATAGGAAAACATGGGATTAATGTTTTGCTTCAAAAGTAGTAGACATTCTAAAAAGAAAAGATAGTTTTTAGGGTTTTTTTAAAAAAATGAAGACATTTCGAAAAAAAAATTTTAGAATTACGTTTTTGACTGAAAAATAAGAGACATTACTATAAGAGATTATAGGATTAGGGTTACGATTAAAACCTTAAAAATAAGGGACGTTCACGAAAGAAAAGATAGGATTATGGTTTTTATTCAAAAATAGCAATCATTCCTAAAAGAAATAAACATAGGATTATGGTTTTGATTAAAAAATTGGACCCATTCAGAAAAAAACCATAGGTTTACAGTTTTGATTTAAAAATAGAGACATTATGAAAAGAAAACATATAATTATTGTTTTGATTAAAGAATATGAAATATTTTAGAAAGAAAATGTACTATTCTAGTTTTGAATAAAAAATAGTACACGTTGCAAAAAAAATCTTGGGATTAGCGTTTTGATTTAAAAAATAGTAGGCATTATGAAAAGAAAATACAGGATTATGGTTTTAATTCAAAAATATGATAAATTTTAAAAATAAAACATAAGATTAGAGTTTTGATTGAAAAATTCAAGACATTACTATAAGAAAACACAGGATTAGGGTTTTGATTCAATAATAGTAGACATTCTTAACATAACAAAAGGATTAGTATTTTTATTCAAAAATAGGAGACATTCCGAAAAGAACACAAATGTTTAGGGTTTTGATTTAAAACTAAAAAAGAAGAACACATTCTAAAAAGAAAACATAGGATTTGGGTTTTCCTTGAAAGATAGGAATGATACGCCTCTTGTATATCTACAAGTACACAGGTCTTATGAAGTAGTAAAGTGTACTCGATGGATCATATAATCGAATCCACAATGAATAGAATAGCTCTTGATAATTTGTTTTTCTTAATAACTAGCTAGTTTAAAGATTAGAGATGATGTATTTAACACTACTAAAGAATAAAAGAAGAAAAGAGAAGAGAAAAGGTAGGGTTTATGGTTAAAGAAAAATGATGGAAAGGATGGTGCCCCAGATTAATTCTCTTGACAAATACAATGATTAGGCAATGATTCAAGAGCTTCCTCTTTTACCACAGTAAACACCTATGGAGAGTTTGCAAATGTATGTCCCTACTAAATATCGCAAAGCGCACTCGACCTCTTCGCTAATGTGTACCCTAGCTAGACAAGTAAATATTACTTTCTAGACAGCAAAGCAATCTAGGGTTGAATTGCAACTTAAAATGCAAAGCAAACTTAATGAGGAAACTAGCAATGAATAATTAACGCTCACACGGCTAATGGCAATCCCTACATTAAGCTAGCAGCAAACAAGCATCAAGGCAAACAACACATAGAAGTATAACAATAAAAAGAAAAGGGATATCACAAGAAAAAAAAATAATCAATATCACTAAAATCAAATCATTAAAAATCAAGATTCAAAATCTGATGTACTGAACGGTGGCTAGCCCCTCATATATTTACGATCAAGCATAGCAAAACAAGTAGAGAAATAAAGATTGTCAATTAAAATTCCTTCTTGCTTCACAATCGCATAAAAAAAAGATTGACAATGGTCATCACCGATAATCCTTTGTTTCCATGCGTATTTTCCCTCCAGATATCATCCTAGATGGTGCTCTCCATTGCCCTAGCCACACCTCGAAAGATAAAAGAAGAACTCCATTGAAATCTAATTTTAGTTTTTAAATAACCTTTTTTTGGATAGAAGCATGCCCATGCTGATGACAGTGCAGATGACCATGCTCAGCTCCAGATCCTAGTAAATAGTTTTGGCACGATTCCTATAAAACACATGCGGGTAAGCACGCTTGTTCTTACCAATAGTGCTAACAGAGCATAAGGGTGCTAGGAGCACTTGTGACCCTACTTAGTTTTTGATGATTTTCCAGTAAAACATAAGGGGGTAAGCCCGCCCATGCTTACCAACCATGCTCCCACAGCACGGGGGCACTAGGGTTAGTGAAAACCATGCTTCCAGTTCTATTCAGACGCCAGTAAATCACACATGACTTAGCATGCATGCTAGTGCTTTCGACCATGCTTCCTTGTATGGGTAGTTTTGATTCTGCTTGTCCTGAAAGTTGTATTCCAACGTAGTTTTGCATCAAAATTCATCTGTAATCATGCCTTCTAGTAAGAAACCTAATTAACTATACAGATTAGCTAACACACCTCAAAGCGAAATGGTTTATGATAAAAAATGCTAAAAGAAATATACCATTAGGTTTTTGATTTGAAAACAACAGATATTTCGAAAAGAAAACATAGGTTAGAGGTTTTGATTAAAAAATAGAAGCAATTCCAAAATAAAAATATAAGATTAGGGTTTTGATTGATAAATATGAGACATTATGAAAAGATAACAGAAAATTATTGTTTTAATTCAAAAATAGCAGACATTCCCAAAATACAACATAAGATTAGGGTGTTGATTAAAAAATAAAAGGATTTCTAGAAAAGAAAATTAGAATTATTTTTTAAATTAAAAAAATGAGACATTACAAAAAAAAACATAAGATTATTGTTTTAATTCAAAAATGGCTAAATTCCCAAAAGAAAATATTAGATTAGTGTTCTTAATAAAAAATAATAGGCATTCCAAAATGAAAACATAGGATTAGATTTTTTATTCAAAATAGGAGACATTTCAAAACGAAAACATACGCAGGGATTCCCAAAGTGAAAGATAGGACCAGGGTTTTGATATAAAAAAAGACATTGTGAAAAGAAAAGAAAGGATTAGGGTTTTGATTCAATGCTGAAAAATAGGACACATTCCGAAAAGGAAATATATGATTGCGGTCTTGATTCAAAAATAGTAGACATTCTAAAACCAAATAAATTATTAGTTTTTTTATAGGAAAATAGGAGACATCCATATAAGAAAACATAGAATTTGAGTTTTGATTGAAAAATAAGAGACATTACTATAAGAAAATATATGATTAAGATTTTGAATTACTAATAGGAGACATTAGTATAAGAAAACATAGGATTTGTTTTTCAAAAATAGGAGACATTCCGAAAAGAAAACCAACGATTAGAGTTTTGATTGAAAAATATGAGATATTCTGAAAAAGAAAAACATATGTTTTAGGGTTTTTGATTAAAAAAATATGAGGCATTGCTATAAAGAAACAAAGGACTACTGCTTTGATTAAAAACCAAAAAATAGGGGGCATTCCAAAAGAAAACATAGGTTTAAGTTTTTTATTAAAAAAATAGCATGCATTCCCAAAAAGAAAAATATAGGACTAGGGTTTTTGATTAAAAAAATTAGGAGGCATTAAAAAAAAACTTAGGATTCAGGGTTTTGACTAAAAAAATATGAGACATTTTTGAAAAAAAGAACATACGGTTATCGTTTTGATTCAAAAATAGCAAACATTCACGTAAGAAAACATATGATTAAGGTTTTGATTCAAAAATAGGAGCCATTATGAAAACAATCAAGCTTTTAATTGAAAAATAACGGATTAGTGTTTTGATTAAAAATATGAGACATTTCGAAATGAAAACATAGGATTAGGGTTTTAATTTCAAAATAGGAGACATTCTAAAAAGAAACATATTACTAGAATTTCTATTCAAAAATAGGATATATTCCTAAAAGATCTCATACAAATATGGGGTTTATTGAAAAATATTAGACATTCCAAAAGGAAACAATAGGATAAGAAAACATAGGATTAGGGTTTCGATTAAAAACAAAAAATTGGGGATATTTCAAAAATAAACCATAGGTTTAGAGTTTTGATTGAGATACCCTAAAGTAAACGTAAGATTAGGGTTTTGATTAAAAAATATGAGCCACTCCCATAAAAAAAACCATGGGAATAGGGTTTTGATTGAAAACTAGGAGGCATTCCAAAAAAAAAACATTGAATTAGGGTATTGATTAAAAAATATGAGACATTATGAAAAAAAACAATTATCATTGTTTTGATTTAAAAATAGTAGACATTCCCAAAAGAAAACATAAGATTAGGGTTTTAGTTTAAAAACTAGAAGTCATTATGAAAATAAAACATATTATTATGGTTTTGATTAAAAAATTGGATATGTTCTAAAAATATATAGGGTTAGTGTTTTGATTAAAAAAAAAATATGAGATAGTATACAAAAGTAAACATACGATTATCATTTTGATTCAAAAATAGGAGACATTCCCAAAAGAAAACGTAAGACTAGGGTTTTGATTTAAAAATAGGATTAGGGTTTCTTAATATCTACTATTTTTGAATCAAAACCGTAATCTTATCTCTTTCTTGTAATAATGTCTCCTATTTTTCAATCAATACCGAAATCCTATGATTTTTTTTTTTCGAAATGTCTACTATTTTTGAATCAACACACTAATCGTATATTTTCTTTTTTGAATGTCTGCTATTTTTGAATCAAAACACTAATCCCATTTTTTTTTTGGGAATTCCTCCAATTTTTGAATCAAAACACTAATCATATATTTTTTTTCGGAATGCCTCCTATTTTTGACTCAAAACAGTAATCGTATTTCTTTTTAATGTCTCATTTTTTTAATTAAAACCCTAATACAAAATTTTTTTGGAATTCCTCATATTTTTTAATCAAAACCCTAATCTTATGGTTTTTTATTAATGTCTGCTATTTTGAATCAAAATCTAATCCTATGTTTTCTTATAGTAATTATCTCCTAATTTTCAATCAAAACACTAATCCTATGTTTTCTTATAGTAATGCCTACTATTTTTCAATCAAAACCCTAATCCAATTTTTTCTTTTTTGGAAATGTCCCATATTTTTTTAATCAAAAATCCAAATCGTATGTTTATGTTTCGTGAAAGTATACTATTTTTTTAAATCAAAAACCCTCGATCCTATGATTTATTAATGTTATGTCCTATTTTTCAATCAAAACCATAATCCTATGTTTTATTTTCGGAATGCCAACTATCTTTCAATCAAAACCCTAATCCTATGTTTTTTTTTTTTGGAATGTGTCCTATCTTTCAATCCAAAATAGAATCCTATGTTTTCTTTTTTTAATATCTCCTATCTCTCAGTTTTGAATCAAAGCCCTAACATAGGTTTTCTTTTCGGAATGTCTCTTCATTTTCAATCATAAACTTAACCCTTTCTTTTAATTTAGCAATGTCTGCTATTTTTGAATGAAACCCCTAATCCTACGATTTCTTTCCAGAATGTGACTTTTTTTCTATTTTGAATCAAAACCCTAAGCATTTGTTTTCTTTTCACAATGTCTCATATTTTTAAATCAAAACCCAAATCCTATCTTTTGTTGTGTTAATGTCTGCTAATTTTTAATTAAAACACAAATTCTATATTTTCTATTCGGAATGTCTCATATTTTTCAATCAAAAAGACTAATCTTATATTTTCTTTTTCGAATGTCTACTATTTTTTTGAATCAAAAACCATAATCCTATGTTTTCTTATAGTAACGCTCTACTATTTTTTTGAATCAAAAATCTAAGGCTACGTTTTCTTTTTGGAATGCTACTATAGTTGAATCAAACCAATAATTCTATGTTCTTTTTCTAAATGTCTCTTATCTTTCAATCAAAAACGAATCCTATGTTTTCTTTTTCATAATGTCTGTTATTTATCCATTTTTAATTAAAACTCAATTTTTCAATCAAAACATGAATCTTATGTTTTTGGGAATGTCTCTTGTTTTTCAATCAAAATATAATCTTTTCTTTTCTTTTTGTAATGTCGGCTATTTTCAAAATGTCACATTTTTTTAAATAAAAACCGTAATCCTATCCTTTGTTTTGGAGATCTCTGTTAAATTTTAATCAAAACCCTAATCTTATAATTTTTTTTAGTAATGCATCCTATTTTTGGAAAAAATCCAATCCAATGTTTTCTTTTCGGAATGTCTCCAATCTTTCAATCAAAATCCAAATCCTATATTTTCTTTTCTTAATGTCTACTCTTCTTAAATCAAAACTCTAATCTTATTTTTCATTTCGGAATGTCTCCTACTTTTCAATTAAAACAATAATCCTATGTTTTTCTTTTCGTAATGTGTCATATTTTTCAATCCAAACCGTAATCCTATGTTTTTCTTTTCCCAATGGCTCCTATTTTTGAATCAAAATTTTAATCCTAAGTTTTCATTCCGAAATGTCATATTTTTTTCAATCAAAACCTTAATACTATGTTTACTTTTCTGAATGTCTACTATTTTCGTAATGTTTTGTTTTTAGAATGTCTTCTATTTATTAGTTTTGAATCAAAATCCTAATCTATGTTTTCTTTTTGGAATGGCTTCTATTTTAGTCAAAAACCTAATAGTTTCTTTTCTTTTCCGAATGTCTGCTATTAGTTGAATCAAAACACTAATCCTATCTTTTCTTTTCCTAATGTTTCCTATTATATTGTTTTGAATCAAAACCGTAATCTTTTTATTTTCTTTTTGGAATGCATCATTTTTTTAATAAAAACCCTAATCCTATCTTTTGTTTTGGGAATCTCTGCTTATGTTTTCTTTTCGTAATGCCTCCTATGTTTTAAAAAAATCCTAATCATACGTTTCCTTTTCTGAATGCCTAATATTTTTTAATCAAAACTCTAATATTATTATTCCTTTTTGGAATGTGTACTATTTTAGAATCAAAACAATAATCTTATGTTTTATTTTCATATTATCTCTTATATTTTTAGTTAAAACCCGAATGCTAAGTTCTTTTTGGAATGCGTCCTATTTTATAATACAAACCCTAATCTTATGTGGAAAATGACTGCAATTTTTAAATCAAAACAATAGTTCTATGTTTTCTTTATATAATGTCTCATACTTTTTAATCAAACCTTTAATACTATGTTTTATTTTTGAAATGGCTCCTATTATTAAATCAAAATAGTAGTTCAATGTTTTCTTTTTGGAATGTTTGCTATTTT
Organism: Dioscorea cayenensis subsp. rotundata; assembly: GCF_009730915.1. Taxonomy (NCBI): domain Eukaryota; kingdom Viridiplantae; phylum Streptophyta; class Magnoliopsida; order Dioscoreales; family Dioscoreaceae; genus Dioscorea; species Dioscorea cayenensis. Next base: position 35,817 of record NW_024087705.1, read on the forward strand.
TGAATAAAAATACTAAACCTATGATTTCTTTTGGAAATGCCCCCTATTTTTCTTTTTTAATCAAAACAACAATCCTATGTTTTCGTATAGTAATATCTTCAATTTTGCAATCAATAACAAAATCCTATGTCTTCTTTTCGGAATGGCTCATATTTTTCAATCAAACCCCTAAGCGTATGTTTTTTTAGAACATCTACTTTTTTTAAAAAAATTCTAAATCTATGTTTACTTTTCAAAATGTCTACTATTTTTTAATCAAAACCCTAATCCTATGTTTTCTTATAGTAATGTCCCCTATTTTTTCAATCAAAACCGTAATCCTATATGTTTCTTATAGGAAAGTCCCCTATTTTTTAGTCAAAAACTTAATTGTCTTTTCAGAATGTCTAATATTTTTTAATCAAAACCTTAACCCTATGTTTTCTTTTTCAAAACGTGTCCTATTTTTCAGATTTTGAGTCAAAACCCTAATTCTTTGTTTTCTTACTGGAATGTCTCATTTTTTTTTAATGAAAACCCTAATCATATCTTTTGTTTCAGAACTGAAAAAGAAGACATTTCTAAAGAAAACATAGGATTAAGGTTTAGTGTTTTGATTTAAAAAAATGAGAAATTCCGAAAAGAAAATAGTGGATTTGGGTTTTGATTCAAAAACTAAAAAAACTAATCCGATGTTTCCTTTTAGTAATGTATACTATTAATCATAACCTAATCCTGTATTTCTTTTCAGAATGTCTTCTATTTTTTATCAAAGCACCAATCCTTTGTTTTCTTATAGTAATGTATACTATTAATCATAAAAAATACTAATCCTATGTTTCTTAAAGTAATGTCCCGTATTTTTTAATTAAAAACCTAATCATATGGTTTTTTCATAATGCCTACTATATTTGAATCAAAACACTAATTCTAAGTTTTTCTTGTCGGAATGTCTACTATTATTGTTTTGATTAAAACAATAAGATTAGGATAGGAGACGTTACTATTTTTTAATCAAAACCCTAATCCTATGGTTTCTTATAGTAATGTCTCCTACTTTTCATTCAAAACCCTAACCATATGTTTTGTTATAGTAATGTCTGCTATTTTTTAATCAAAACCCTTCTATGTTTTCTTTTGGAAATGTCTCCAATATTTTAATCAAAAATCTAATCCTATGTTTTCTTTTCAGAATGTTTCCTATTTTTCAGTTTTGATTGAAAACCGTAAACCTTTGAATCAAAACCCTAATTATTTCTTTTCTTTTCGCAATGTCTACTTTTTTTGAATAAAAACCATACTCCTATGTTTTCTTACAATAATATCTCCTATTTTTCAATCAAAACTCTAATCCTATGTTTTTTTCTCAGAAGGCTTCCAAATTTTTAATCAAAACGATAATCCTATGTTTCCTTTACGCAATGTATCCTATCTTTCAGTCAAGAAACTAATACTACGCATTCTTTTGTTCATATGTTTTATTTATTAGTTTTGATTCAAAACCGTAACCCACTAATCCTTTGATTTCTTTTCAGAATAGCTCACATTTTTCAATCAAAAATTTAATCCTTTCTTTTCTGTTAGGAATGTCTGCTATTTTTTAAACAAAGCACTAATCCTTTGTTTTCCTTTCGGAATGTATGTTATTTTTATCAAAATTTTAATCGTATGTTTTCTTTTGTAAATGTCCCCTATTTTTGGTTTTTAAACCTTTGTTTTCTTATCCTAATGTCTCCAATTTTTTCAATCAAAAAAATAATCCTATGTTTACTTTTCGGAATGTCAACTATTTAAAACACTAATCCTATGTTTGATTTTCGGAATTTCTCATATTTGTCAATCAAAACCATAATCCTATGTTTTCTTTTGGAATGCCTACTATATTTCAATAAAAGCCCTAATCCTATGTGTTCTTTTCGGAATGTCTACTAATTTTTAATCAAAACCCAAATCCTATGTTTTCTTATAGTAATGTCTCCTATTTTTCAATCAAAACCCTAATTCTATATTTTCTTTTCTAAATGAATACTATATTTGAATCAAAAACCGTAATCCAATGTTTTCCTTTTAGACGTTTTCCCTATTTTGCAAAGCTAATAATATGTTTTTTTTCTTAATATCTCATATTTATAAGTTTTCAAAAGATAACATAGGGTAGCGTTTTTTATTCAAAACTGATAATCGCATGTTTTGCTTTTGTAATGTCTTTGATGTTTATCATGACCTATGCCTCACTATTTGCTAATTAAAATCACTGATCCTTTGATTTATTTTCAGCATGCCTCATACTCAGGTGATGTATAAACCCTAATTCTCTTTCTTCTTGGAATGTCGTCATCAACTGAAAACCCTAATCATATCTTTTGTTTCAGAACTGAAAAAGAAGACATTCTAAAGAAAACATAGGATTAAGGTTTAGTGTTTTGATTTACATGAGAAAATTCGAAAAAGAAATAATCAGTGTGAATGGTTTTGATTCAAAACTAAAAACACTAATCCGGGTGTTTCGCGCAGTAATGGTATAGTGATTAATCGCCAACTCATCACCTGTACTTCTTTGTCAGAATGTCCTCTGTTCTACCATAGCACGATCCATTGTGTCTTATTGTAATGTATACTATTAATCATAAAACAAATACTAATCCTCTGTTTCTTAAAGTAATGTCCCGTGCTAATTGAAACCCAATCATGTGGTTTTTCACATAAATGCCTACTATATTTGAAACACTAATTCTAATTTTCTTGTCGGAATGTCCACTATTATTGTTTTGATTAAAAAATAAGATTTAGATAGGAGACCATTATTTTCAATCAAAACCCTAATCCAATGTTTTCATAGTGTCTCCTTCTTTTCATTCCAAACCTAACCATATGTGTTTGTTATAGGTCGCTCATTTTAAATCAACTATTTCTTTTGAAATGCTCCAATATTTTAATCAAAAATCTAATCCTAATTTTTTTCAGAATGTTTTATTTTTCGAGCGAAAACCGTGAACCTTTGAATCAAAACCCTAATTATTTCGCATGTCTACTTTTTTGAATAAAACCATACTCCTATGTTTTCACAATAATATCTCCTATTAATCAAAACTCTAACCTATGTTTTTCTCTTTAAGCTTCCATTTTAATCAAACGATAATCCGTTTTTTCAAGCAATGTATCCTATCTTCATCAAGAAACTAATACGCACCTTTTGTTCATATGTTTTATTTATGAGTTTTTGAGGTTCAAAACACGTAACCCACTAATCCTTTCGAGTTTGCTTTTGCGAATAAGCTCACACGTTTTCAATCAAAAGAAATTTAATCCCTTTCTTTTATGTTAGGAATGTCTGCTATAAACAAAGCACTAATCCTTTGTTTTTCGCTTTGGGAATGTATGTTATTTTGTATCGATTTTTAATCGTATGTCTGGTAAAGTAGTCCCCTGGTTTTAAACCTTTGTTTTCTTATCCTAATGTCTCCAATCAATGACATAATCCTACATTTACTTTCCGGAATGTCAACTATTTAAAACACTAATCTTATGTTTGATTTTCGGAATTTCTCATATTTGTCAATCAAAACCATAATCCTATGTTTTCTTTTGGAATGCCTACTATATTTCAATAAAAGACCTAATCCTATGTGTTCTTTTCGGAATGTCTACTAATTTTTAATCAAAACCAAAATCCTATGTTTTCTTATAGTAATGTCTCCAATTTGTCAATCAAAACCCTAATTCTATATTTTCTTTTCTAAATGAATACTATATTTGAATCAAAACCGTAATCCAATGTACTATTTTGTAGCGTTTCTATTTTGCAAAGCTAATCCTATGTCTTAATATCTCATATTTTTAAGTTTTCAAAAGATAACATAGGGTATCATTTTTTATTCAAAACTGATAATCGCATGTTTTCCTTTTGTAATGTCTTTGATGTTTTATTTTCATATTGCCTCCTATTTTTAATTAAAATCCTAATCCCTTTGATTTATTTTCGAGAATGCTTCTCGTATATCAAAACATTATTAATCTTTATGTTATGTGGAATGCCTGCTATGAATCAAAACAATAATGGTATGTCTTCTTTGGAAAATGTCTTCTATTTTTGTTTTTAATCGAAATCCTAATCAAATGTTATCTAATAGTAATGCGTCCCACTTCTTTCATCAGAAATAACTAATGGTATGTCTGTTTTTCGGAATGTCTCACTATTTTCGTTCAAAATATAAGATTGGGAGTTTGATTCAAAAATAGGAGGCATTAAGAAAATAAAACAAAGGATAAGTGTTTTGATTGAAAAATATGAGACATTTGGAAAAGAAAACATAGGATCAAGGTTTTGATTGAAAATATGTGATAGTACTATAATAAAACATAGGATTAGGGTTTTGATTCAAAAAATGAAGTCATTCCAAAAAGAAAAACATAAGATTAGAGTTTTGTTTCAAAAATAGTAGACATTCTGAAAAGAAAAGAAATGATTAGCTTTTTTGAGATTACTATAATTCTCATTACAGAATAGTAGACATTGCGAAAAGAAAACATAAAATTGGGGCTTTGATTAAAAAGTAGAAGCCATTCCAAAAAGAAAACATAGGATTAAAGTTTTGATTCAAAATAGTAGGCATTCCTAAAAGAAAATATATGATTAGGTTTTTTATTCAAAAATAGGACACATTACTATAAGAAAACATAGGACGGGGGTTTTGATTAAAAACTGAAAAATAGGGGCCATTTCCAAAAGGAAATATAGGATTAGGGTTTTGATTGAAAAATAGGAGAAATTACTATAAGAAATCATTGGAATGGATTTTTGATTAAAAACCAAAAAATAGAAGACATTTAAAATCAAAGCCCTAATCTTTGTTTTCAAAACTGATAATCATATGTCTTCTTTGGGAATGTCTACTTTTTTTTATCCTATGTTTTCTTTTCATAATGTCTCATATATTTCAATTGAAAACATAATGCTATGATTTTTTTTGAATGTGTCCTATTTTTAAGTTTTGAACCAAAACCTTAGTCCTATGTTTTCTTTTCATAATACATCCTATTTTTTAATCAAAACCCTAATATGATATTTCCTTTTGAGAATGACTTCTATTTTTCAATCAAAATAATAATCATGTGTTTTTTTAATGTCTCATGTATTTTTTTTTTTCAATCCCTCCTATTTTTAAATCAAAACCCAAATCATATGTTTCATTCCATGTTTATCAAAACAATAATCATATGTTTCTCTTTGTAATGCTCATATTTTCAATCAAACCCTAGTCCTATGTTTTTTTTTGAGAATGCGTTATTTTAGAATCAAAACCTTAATCCTATGTTTTAATTTGGAATGCCTACTATTTTGAATCAAAACCCTGATCCTATTTATTTTCAGAATACTGCTGTCTTTCAATTAAAACCGAATCCTATATTTCTTTTTAATGTCTCCTATTTATCAGTTTGAATGAAAACCAAACTTACAGAATGCTATTTTTCAATAAAAAATCTATTCCTTTCTTTCCTTCCAAAATGTCTACTATTTTTTAATCAAAACCCAAATCCTATGTTTTTAATGTGTCATATTTTTCAATTTTGAATTAAAACCAAAATCATTTATTTTTTTCGGAATGTCTCAATTTTTCGAATCAAAACACTAATCCAATATTTTGTTTGGAATCTCTGTTAATTTTAACAAAACTCAAATCAATTTTTCTTGTCATAATGGCTCCTATTTTGTATAAAAATCTTAATCTACATTTTCTTTGATGCCAATTATTTTAATCAAAATGCGAACTTATGTTTTCTTTTGGGTTTCTACTATTTTTAATTTAAAATAATAATCATATGTTTCTTTCCTAATATCACATATTTTTAATAAAACCCTAATCCTAAGTTTTTGGGTATACCTCCCATTTATTATTCATATCCTTAATCTTATGTTTTCTTAAGGGAATGTCTCCTTTTTTTTACTCAAAACAATAATCCTATATTTTATTTTAG